>NW_027142416.1:3409183-3648896 GCF_026170545.1 Melanerpes formicivorus
AGCCCGCAAAGCCAATCAGATCCTGGGCTGCATCAGGAGAAGTGTGGCCAGCAGGGCAAGGGAGGTGATCCTCCCCCTCTACTCAGCTCTGGTGAGACCCCACCTGGAGTACTGTGTCCAGTTCTGGAGCCCCTATTACAAGAGGGATGTGGAGGTGCTGGAAGGTGTCCAGAGAAGGGCCACAAGGATGATCAGAGGGCTGGAGCACCTCTCCTATGAGGACAGACTGAAGGAGTTGAAGCTGTTCAGTCTGGAGAAGAGAAGGCTCCGAGGTGACCTAATTGTGGCCTTCCAGTATCTGAAGGGGGCCTACAAGAAGGCTGGGGAGGGACTTCTCAGGATCTCAGGTAGTGATAGGACTAGGGGGAATGGAATGAAGCTGGAGGTGGGGAGATTCAGGCTGGACATGAGGAGGAAGTTCTTCAGCATGAGAGTGGTGAAGCCCTGGAATGGGTTGTCCAGGGAGGTGGTCGAGGCCCCGTCCCTGGGGGTGTTTAAGCCCAGGCTGGATGAGGCTGTGGCCAGCCTGATCTAGTGTGGGGTGTCCCTGCCCGTGGCAGGGGGGTTGGAACTAGATGATCCTTGTGGTCCCTTCCAACCCTGAATGAAACTATGAAACTTTAAGTGCTTCTGAGAAAGGATTACATTGAGACAGAGATTTCTGTTCCCTTTTCTTAAAATATAAAAAAAAAAAAAAAAAAAAAAAAAAAAAAAGCACAAAACCAAATTCCCCAAACAAAGAACAGCAACAAAACAACATACCCCAAACCCCAACAAAACAAAACCAACCAACCCCAAAACCCCAACCAAACAAAAACCCAAACAAAATAACAAGAACCCCCCCCCCCCCGCCAAAAAAACCTCACCCCACCCCTAACCATACTCTCCATGCTTCTGATAACCAGTAACTCCAACAAGAAGAAAGAACAAATAGAAACTTCTCAAATATACTTCTGTGCACCAACAATAAGGGCAAGGAGAAGCAACAAAACCAATAATGCCTCATGCTCCCCTTAGTCCTATTAAAACATGATAAAAAGCACAAAATGGGAGTTAATTGCTGACATGAGGAACAAATGAACACAAAGAAAATAAACTAGAGGGACTGTAGAGCAAGAGCAGGTGAAGGGATTGTTGGAGAGGAAGCCAAGGATCATAGGATGTTAGGGGTTGGAAGGGACCTCTGGAGATCGTCGAGTCCAACTCCCTGCCAGAGCAGGACCAGAGAATCCAGCACAGGGCATACAGGAACACATCCAGACAGGGCTGGAAAGGCTCCAGAGAAAGAGACTCCACAACCTCTCTGGGCAGCCTGTTCCAGTGACGCTCCCAGTGAAGAAGCTCCTCCTCACGTTGAGGTGGAACCTGCTGTGCTGGAGTTTCTATCCATTGCCCTTTGTCCTATCACAGGGTGCAAGTGCAGGAGCAATTTAAAAGTTACCTAGAAGTATTTGAAAGTTAGTTACAAAGAAAAGGCAGCCCGGCTCCTCTTGGAGCAGCAGATGATACACCAAAGGACACAAAATGCATTAACTGTGCACCAAGAGCATTTCAGTGACAGGGCAGTACAGGCTACTCAAGAGACAGTGGAGCCTCCATCCTTGGAGGTTTTCAAGCCATTGCAAGATACAGCATAGCTAACCTGACCCATGGGAGATGGAAGTAGTGTTCTGAAACTCCCAAAGGTCCTTTCAACCAACATTTCTATGCATTTGCAGAGTCAGGGGAGTTTCTTCTGGTTTCTTTTTCCATGCCCTGTCCTCACCTGTCCCCCAAAATGGAAACCTCAGTGTTCACTTGGATATAGTTCTTATTCTTCTGGACAAACTGGCTGCTTGTGGCTTGGATGACCAGAGGATAAAAGATTACTTTTACCACTACTTTCCCAATAAAGAAAAGAGTTATCTGTCCATACACATGCCTACTCTGCTCATCCTCTCAAGAGAAGAGACGACATACATGATCTGCATGGACATTCTCTACAAATTCTGTTCTCTGCACAGAGCTGCAGAGCTCTTCTTCACTGAGAGAGTCGTTCGCCATTGGAATGTGCTGCCCAGGGAGGTGGTGGAGCCACTGTCCCTGGAGGTGTTCAAGAGGGGATTGGATGTGGCACTTGGTGCCATGGTCTAGTCATGAGGTCTGTGGTGACAGGTTGGACTTGATGATCTTTGAGGTCTCTTCCAACCTTGGTGATACTGTGACATACCAACTCCAGCAGAGAAGCAATGCTAGACGTGACAAGACTGTGTGGACTGAATTCCTGACAGGTTCTTTCTGAATCAGCTGATGGCAACAGTAGACATCTAGCCATATTTCAACCATCATTGGCTCAACCATAGTGCTATTTTCAAGCCCACCACTCCCTAAAAATGAAGGTATTCAATCCAACTGCTCTGTGTAAAAACCAGTAGATTAAATATTCAGTGGACAAAATTATGCTCGGGGCAGTAAGAGCCTGCTGGAGATAAACTGCTTTTTATAAAGATCTTAGAAATAAATCCACCTTTCAAAGACAGTTCCATCTTTTGAAGAGGACTGGTCTTGAAAGTAAAAAGCACTCATCTATAAACTCATTACAGTTATAAGCAGCCAATGCATTTAAGCAGAAAACAAGCACATTCTTGAAAAGCTTCCCAACACAACCCCCCCCAGCAAAACCAAGCTCAACATTCATGATTACACTTCCACCTATTTACCTTGGAGACTTTCAAAGGTGTTAAAACATTTTAACACTAACAATAGCAACAAAAGCCTCAGACAAAACCAACTGTTTATTCTGTTCAAAGCCAAACCATTTTGCAACTAATCAGCTGATTCCTAATTTACAAGTAAAATACACACACACGGAGTGTTTCACCCCAACTTGAGCAGTTCCCTGATCCCATTGCCTGTGCTGACTGAAATGTATTTAAATTCCCCAAAACATCCCACTCCCTCTTAGCCACATTCCTTTCTCCCCCTCCTCAAACTTTCAACTAATACTTTTGACATTACTGGCCTCACTAAACTCAATCCTGCAAATTCCTGACATTCATGTCGTCTTAATCTGCAACGTAACTTGAGGAGATGGTTAACATTTGACCTCTGCTCTACCTCAGACATACCTGGAGACAAGAGAAAAAAAAAAGTCCAAGGCATGCAATATGCATGCAGGGTCTGAAAGGATGTTTTATTGTAGAGTTCCCAGAACAGGGTCTTGAAAAACAAACAGAGAGAAAAGATTACAACTTCAAAAGGTAACTCAACAGAAGTTCCCCTACGAGCGTAGTTTTGCATAAACATCACCAACTCACACTAAGAAAGGAGAGCTGACTAAGAAATTAAACTCTAGGAATATATACCCACGGGTCAGGGGGGAATCTAAGAATGAAATGGCTAATGAAAACACACTCATTTAATTCAACTGGATGCTATGGCGGGGAGTGAACCACAATAAATCACACATTTACCACAGAAGTAGACATAGTATCTAACAGGCTCGTGTGGAAGGTTGAAAGACACCGCCTAAAACTACCACAGCTAGTTAAATATATATATATATATAGTCAGAAACAAATTACTGAGATGGATGGAGGATCAGGTTAACAGAAAAAGCAGAAATCAAAAAATCAAATTACTTCTGCAAAACCCCCAAAATTTATCTGCTTGCTCTAAATTAAGCCAAGCAAAGACTCAAATGCAAGGGAAAGGGGCAAAGGGGACTGTAAAAAAATGGTTTAGACTGAAGCTTAAAGATTATTCTAGCTTTTTATCCACTCTCCTACATCCCTTCATTACACACATTCATAAAGAGTAAGGACTTCAGAAGCTTGCTAGCTGCACTTTAAATAGGTTACTTACTTGGTTCCCCTCAGGAGGTGGTTTTGGTTGGGTTTTGTTGTTTTGAGTTTTGTGGGTTTGGTTTGGTTTCCTTGGGGGTTTCGGCCTTGTTGCTGTTCATTGGTTGGTTCTTGGTTTTCTTGTGGGGGGGTTTTGTGGGTTTTTTTGCTGTTTGGTTTGGTTATGTGTTGTGGTTGGTTTGGGGGTTTTTTGGTTGGCTGGTTTGGGGTTTTTTGGTTGGCTGGCTGGTTTGGGGTTTTTTTTTGATATTTTGGTGGGTTTTTGTTGTAGTTTGGTTTTATTGTTTTGTTTTGGTGGGTTTGTTTTATTTTGGGTGTTTGGTGGTTTGTTTTTTGGTTTTTTTTTTGTACTGCTGTTCTATTTTAGGAAAAACATTTCCTATGAATTAAATCCTTTCAATATTCAAGGAGAAACGTTGGACTGGTATCACAAATCTTTACCTTGAATGAACTTGTTTGGGCATATAGGCTTCACATCCTTTCTTCTCTTAATTACTAGTGCACACTGCTGCCAGCATTTGACAGTGCCAGAATTTTGAGGGAAGAAAGAAATGAAAGGGTTGGAATACCAGGGATGAACATGATTGTTTAATGAGCCAGTGTCTCTTTGCTAGGAGATAGTCCCCAGTTGCTGTTATCTCTCTTGGCTTCAGGCATTGTGTTTGTCATACAGTTAAGGCATGACTGAACATGCCATTTTCAGATTGTTCTTGCTGAATAAAACCTGCAGCTACAACTGATTAAGGGGAATGTTGCCTTACAGACAGGATGGTGTGACACCTAACATTTTAATCAAGTCAAAAAAAGGGAAAATAAGGTGAATAGTTTTCTTTTGTGTTCAGGAAAATTGCACTGTTGCTTACACTTGCACTTTTCAAAACAACCTCAATCAGCAGCTGCTGACTCCTGAAAGCGCTGACTAGAAACTTCATCAATTTCTCTGACCAAAAGATTTGAAGGTACAGATTTCCATAACTGCAAGCCAGGTGAACTGCAAAAATGTTGTTTTCAAACAAGCTCCCCCTAAGTGTAAAAAAAAGAGCAGCTGGAACACCCTATTTGAAGTCATCTTTGGAAGGGCTGCCTCTCACACAGAAAATGTGCCCCTCCTTGCACCCAGAGCTGATTTAAAGGTTAAGTCCTCCAAATCAAATCAGCTACACTTATTTTGATTCAAGCCTGGATGTGGAGTCAATGTCAGGCTCAGGTAGCTATCTCCATGCACAAACATCTGATCTGTGCTGGAACACATCCAGAGAAGGGCCACGAGGATGAGCAGAGGGCTGGAGCTGCTCTGATATGGAGACAGACTGAGAGAGTTGGGGCTGTTCAGTCTAGAGAAGAGAAGGCTCCCAGGAGACCTTCTTGGGGCCTTCCAGGATCTGAAGGGGGCTACAAGAAAGCTGGGGAGGGACTTTTGAGGGTGTCAGGGAGTGATAGGACTGGGGGGAATGGAGCAAAACTAGAAATGGGTAGATTCAGAATGGATGTGAGGAAGAAGTTGCTCCCCATGAGGGTGGGGAGAGACTGGCACAGGTTGCCTAGGGAGGTGGTGGAAGCCTCATGCCTGGAGGTTTTTCAGGCCAGGCTGGAGGTGGCTGTGAGCAACCTGCTGTAGTGTGAGGTGTCCCTGCCCATGGCAGGGGGGTTGGAACTGGCTGATCCTTGAGGTCCCTTCCACCCTAACAACTCTATGATTCTATGACCTACCACTGAATTCCTTACACTTCACTGGACAGTCTGCTTCCCACCTCACCCAGTCCATGCTCATATTTCATTCCCCACACCAGTACCATTCCCTCTAAGCAAACTTCTTACACTCATCTATGAAGTTCCTAAGAGCATGCTGACTTACAAGTAGTTCATACATGTGAAGAGAACTAGAAAATTATGGTGCAGGCTAAATTCCAGGTCTAAGGCACCATCTGTTACAAAGATCCTTCAGAGCAACATCTTTATGGTGCCACACAAGCTCCCACATCTATGCAATTTCTATAGCTGTGTCCCAATGAAAAAATCAGCCTTTCCTTCAGCATCTTCCAAACAAAACTTAACTACCAACAGGTAACTGGAGCTTTGCTCAACTAGAAGATCCCAGCATAACATAGGAGTACTAATTTTAAGAGAAGAAATCACAGAATCACATAATGTTAGAAGTTGGAAGAGATCTCCAGAGGTCATTGATTCCAAAGCAGGATCACCTAGGAAGACCACACAGGAATGAATTCAGATGGGTTTTGAAATTCTCCAGAGAAGGAGACTCCACAACCTCTCTGGGCAGCCTGCTCAAGTGCTCCATCACCCTCACCATTAAAGAAGTGTCTCCTTGTGTTGAGATGGAACCTCCTGTGTTCTTACCTTATACCTGTTGTTCCTTGTCCTTTCACTGGGCACCACCAGAAAGAGACTGGCACCTTTGTGATTCCCCTGTCAGATACTCCTTTCATATTTCATTAGTCTCTGCCTACTTGTGTTCATGACTTAAAACTGCTTTGGTACAATGTATTTGTAATGGTAATGATATTTCTGGCATTAATCCTAGCATCAGAAATAACTAAGCTGCACTTAGAATAATATAAAATACTTTGATTAATTCCTAAGGCTTTTCTTTAAACACAAATCCTTAACTGTAAAACAAGCAGCACACATCCCCCACTATATACTGTGATATATTAGGGCATTACTTCATAGGTGGATAGATGACGGTAGGGCTGTGGATGTGGTCTATCTTGATTTCAGTAAGGCATTTGACACTGTCTCCCACAGCACCCTTGCAATTAAACTGAGGCAGTGTGGTCTCAACAATCAGGTAGAAAGGTGAATTGTGACCTGGTTGAAAGGAAGGAATCAAGGAGTTGTGGTCAATGGGACAGAATCTAGTTGGAGGCCTGTGTCTAGTGGAGTCCCTCAGGGGTCAGTACTGGGACCAGAGCTGTTCAGTATATTCATCAACAACCTGGATGAGGGCACAGAGAACACTGGCAGCAAGTTTGCTGAGGACACCAAGCTGGGTGGGGTGGCTGACACCCTAGAAGGTTGTGCTGCCATTCAGGGAGACTTAGCCAGGCTGGAGGACTGGGCAGGGAGAAATCAAATGAAGTTCAACAGGGGCAAGGGTAGAGTCTTGCACCTGGGAAAGAACAACCCCATGGAGCAGTACAGACTATGGACTGAGCTGCTGGAGAGCAGTGAAGGGGAAAAGGACCTGGGGGTCCTGGTGGATGGGAGGTTGACCATGAGCCAGCAATGTGCTCTGGTGGCCAAGAAGGCCAATGGCATCCTGGGGTGGATCAGAAGGGCTGTGGTGAGTAGGTCAAGAGAGGTTCTCCTCCCCCTCTACTCTGCCTTGGTGAGGCCACATCTGGAGTATTGTGTCCAGTTCTGGGCCCCTCAGTTCAGGAAGGACCTCAGGGAACTGCTTGAAAGAGTTCAGCCACAAAGATGATGAAGGCAGTGGAAGATCACACAGGAACACATCCAGACAGGGCTGGAAAGGCTCCAGAGAAAGAGACTCCACAGCCTCTCTGGGCAGCCTGTTCCAGGGCTCTGGGACCCTCCCAGTGAAGAAGTTCCTCCTCATGTTGAAGTGGAGCCTCCTGTGCTGCAGTTTCTATTCATTGCCCCTTGTCCTGTCACAGGATGCAAGTAAGCAGAGCCTGTCCACTCCCTCTTGACCTCCAGCCCTCAGATATTTATAAACATTGATTAAATCCCCTCTCAGTCTTTTCTTCAGACTAAACAGCCCCAGGGCTCTTAACCTCATCAGGCAGTGCTCCAGTCCCTTCAGCATCCTCACAGCCCTCCACTGGACTTTCTCCAGCAGATCCCTGTCCTTCCTGAACTGGGAAGCCCAAGAAGGACCATCACTAGGTCACACCATGATTTCCTAACCACAAGTTCAGCAATGCACAAGTACCATGATGGTGCTCCCCCATCGACCCAAGTGGGATCTCAAATGAAAACAACAATCCTCAACCTAAAGCTTATCAAAAGCTATAAGGATGTTTACGCTCATCATAGTGGAATAGATAATTAACTGATAGCTTACAGTGTAAAGAGTTCAGGCTTCAGATCTCAGTTTCCAGTCTCTCTGAGCCAGCTAGCAGCAAGCGCTGAAAGCTTCAGAACATATCAACACACAACCAACCTCCAAATCTTTCTGAATAGTCAGAACACAACAAAAAGTGATGATGAACCCAAAGAGGAAGCAGAATCGTAGCTGGGAGCACTCGATGTGTGCATGACACCAGTGAAACAGCCATGCTGAATTTCTTGGTTTGAGTCTCAAACATTCTTGCACCTTATAAAAAATGTAACATGCTATGAGAAGTGGTTTCCAGTGTTAAGCTGCTTAGCAACACCTGCATTCAAACAGCCTCCAGGCAAGTTTGACAAACACTGATCTGACAGCTGACTAGCCCTTAGAGAGGAAAGGAAGAAGCAAACCCACAAAATGGGATTACCTTAAAACACCCATTGAAGCTTTAGGCTGAAGAGGACTGCTAAATACCAACATGTTCCCCAGGTACTGCCTCAGGCTACAAATAACTTGTAGATTCTGCTGTAGAAGTCAACTGCCCCAGGTGCCCATTTAATGCAAGATAATTAGGCTGCACATAATCTTCAGCAGGATACAACATAACTGTCATGAGTGCTCATAGAAAAGCTCAGAGGTCTATGAGGGGGGTTGCAAACTGGCTCCGCAACAGAGTTCAGAGGGTGCCATCAGTGGCACAGAGTCAGCTTGGAGGCCTGTCGCCAGTGGTGTTCCCCAGGGATCAGTACTGGGCCCAGTTTTGTTCAATATCTTTATCAACAACCTGGCTGAGGGCATTGAGAGTACCCTCAGCAAGTTGCTGATGGCACAAAACTGGGGGGTGGCTGACACCTGCCAGGCTGTGCTGCCATCCAGCCAGAGCTGCACAGGCTGAGAGCTGGCTGCAGGCAAACCTCAGGAACTCCACTAATGACAAGTCACTACCCCTGGATATGTTTAAAGGTGATTTGGATGTGGTGCTTGGGGCTATGGTTTAGGGGTGGACCTTGCAGAGTAGGGTTCTGGGTTGGACTTGGTGATGCTGAGGGTCTTTTCCAATCTGGAGGTTTCTGTGATTCTGTGGCTTCTTTGCAAAAGAAGTACTTATTACATGTACCAGCCTTATGGTCAGACTTCTAGGAATGCCACTGCCCACTGTATCATCTACTTCCCTAACACTCAGTTCTGTAACTTGCATGCTGCTCTTGCCTCTTTTTCTTCTCAAAGCACAGAACCACACAGAATCACAGAATGTTAGAGGCTGGAAGGCAGCTCGACAGTCCAAGCCCCCTGCTAGAACAGGATCACCTAGGGCAGGTCACACAGGAATGTACCTAGGTGGATAAGAGGTTCAAGGGGAGACTGAACAAGTACTTGGCAAAGAGAAGTTAAAAGTAATTTATCTATTCAGCAACCTTCATCTGATGCTGCAAGCCTTCAAAATGAAAACTGCCAAGAGGCTAGAAGATTAATTCACAGGAAACACCTAGTTAAGCTTTCTACACTCCTTTTCCTTAGTATATATCTGTTTATGGCCATTGCATGAGCAAGACACTGAATTACGTCTGGCTTAAATTGTCTGCCTCTAATGCCAGTAATGCAACACATCTAAAATACCTGCACAATATGACTTAAATCTTTAAACAGCCAATCAACTATTTTCTACCAAAAACTGTATAGGGAAATAGGAAGGAAGAGAACTCTAAAGCTCATCCAGTCCAACTACCCTGCAGTCAGCAGGGACATCCCCAACTGGATCAGGCTGCCCAGGGCCTCCTCCAGCCTCACCCTGAAGATCTCCAGGGAAGGAGCCTCAAAGACCTCCCTGGGAAACCTGTTCCAGGGTTCCACCACCCTCACAGGAAAGAACTTCCTAACATCAAATCTAAATCGTCTCTAGTTTGAAGCCATTGTCCCTCATCCTGTCCCTGCAGGCCTTTGCAAACAGTCTCTCTGCAGCCTTCCTGTAGCCCCCTTCAGGTACTGGCAGAATGCCCTTAGGTCTCCCTGGAGCCTCCTCTTCTCCAGGCTGAACAGCCCCAACACGCTCAGCCTGTCCTCATAGCAGAGCTGCTCCAACGCCCTGATCATTCTCATGGCCCTCCTCTGGCCCCTCTCCATCAGCTCCATGTCCTTACTGTGTTGAGGGCTCCAGACCTGCACACAGCACTCCAGGTGAGGTCTCAGCAGAGCAGAGCAAAGTGGCAGAATCACCTCTCTGGCTCTGCTGGCAATGCTGCTTTGGATGCAGCCCAGGCTGGGATTTGCCTCCTGTGCTGCAAGCTCACACTGCCTGCTCGTGTCTTTGGTTTAAACACCATAGATACAGCAGAACAGTTTCCACAGTAATGTTTCCACATCTGAGTGGCTGCCTCAGTGCCTCAAATCTAATTGTAGCACATTATTTCTGACAAGTAAAACACTCCCAGGCTGTTGCTATGAGAAAAAAAAAAAAAAAAAAAAAAAAAAGGTAAAAGACGAAACCATTCTTTTTCCAGCTGTCCCAGGCAGTCACAGAGTATAGAGACAGGCTCTTTGCAGCAGTGTATGGCAGGAGACAACAGACTCAGAACCTCGGACACAGAATCTCAAAGATTTGTGAGGTTCTGACAAAAAGGGTAAAAGCTTTCATTGTAAAGAGAGTCAAATGCTAGAAGGGCTGCCCAAGAGGCTGTGCTGTCTTCATCCTTCAGAGGTTTTCAAGACCTGACTGAATAAAGCGTTGAGCAACCAGATTGCATTAGAGAACTCCTAGGGTTCCTTCTGGCCTTAAATGCATTTAAATTCAGTACCTAAAACACACAATGGCATCCTGGCCTGCATCAGGAATAGTGTGGCCAGTAGGAGCTGGGAAGTCATTGTGCCCCTGTGCTCAGCACTGGTTAGGCCACACCTTGAGACCTGTGTCTAGTTCTGGGCCTCTCAGTTTAAGAAGAGCATTGAGACACTTGAACCTGTCCAGAGAAGGGCAGCAAGGCTGGGGAGAGGCCTTGAGCACAGCCCTGTGAGGAGAGGCTGAGGGAGCTGGGGTTGCTTAGCCTGGAGAAGAGGAGGCTCAGGGGAGACCTTATTGCTGTCTACAATTACCTGAAGGGTGGTTGTAGCCAGGTGGGAGTTGGTCTCTTCTCCCTAGCAACCAGCACCAGAACAAGAGGACACAGTCTCAAGCTGTGCCAGAGGAAGTTTAGGCTGGAGGTGAGGAGAAAGTTCTTCACTGAGAGAGTCATTAGCCATTGGAATGTGCTGCCCAGGGAGGTGGTGGAGTCACTGTCCCTGGAGGTGTTCAAGAGGGGATTGGTCGTGGCACTTTGTGCCATGGTTTAGTCATGAGGTCTGTGGTGACAGGTTGTACTCGATGATCTTCGAGGTCTCTTCCAACCTTAGTGATTCTGTGATTCAAATTCTGCTTCTGCAAGTCTCTTGCCTGTTGAAAGTCTCAGACTCCAAGGTTCAAAAAGACAGTTACCTACAAAGACTGAAGACTGAGAAAACTAACGGTATCTCCTTGTTGATAATGCTGTGCAGAACAGTGAAGCCTGTGTCTAGAATATATTTCTGTTTTAGGATGGACAAGAGTCAAGATAGGTAAGCCTGCAGATGACACTTTGTTCCTCTGAGGGGTTTTGGTTCTTTGGTATGTTTTGGTTTGGTTTTTAAGCTTACCTCCACCCATGATGATGTACTCACATTAGGCACCATGCCTAAGAGGCCATATCTAAGGTGATGTGCTTGTTGCATCCTAATGGTATATAGTAGCAATGAATATGACATTTGCAGGCCTGGAGTAAAGACACCTAAATGTTCCAGGCTTTCCTAGCAGCATGCAAGCAGATCAAATGCAGAAAGATCCAGAAATAAAACATCAGGGTTGTGGGGTTTATTTTAATTTCCCATGACCTCATGAAGCATGGGAAATAAGTCATCCACCTACGGTCTTCCAACTGGAAAGTCTTTAAATACACAATCCCAACTTTAAAAAAAACAATGGGGGGGGGGGGGGACAAAAAAAAAAAGCATAAAACAAAAAGCAGCAGAGAAAAACATTTGCATATGTGCAATAAACAATGCAGATAAAGGTAGGGTTTAAGAAATCAGAGTATCACAGAATCACCAAGGTTGGAAGAGACCTCACAGATCATCAAGTCCAACCTGTCACCACAGACCTCATGACTAGACCATGGCACCAAGTGCCACATCCAATCCCCTCCTGAACACCTCCAGGGACAGTGACTCCACCTCCCTGGGCAGCCCATTCCAATGGGCAATCACTCTCTCTGTAGAATTTCTTCCTAACCTCCAGCCTAAACCTCCCCTGGTGCAGCCTGAGACTGTGTCTTCTTGTTCTGGTGCTGGTTGCCTGGGAGAAGAGACCAACTTCTGCCTGTCCACAACCTCCTTTTAGGCAGTTGTAGAGAGCAGTAAGGTCACCCCTGAGTCTCCTCCTCTCCAGGCTAAACAACCCCAGCTCCCTCAGCCTCTCCTCACAGGGCTTGTGTTCCAAACCCCTCACCAACTTTGTTGCCCTTCTCTGGACACCTTCCAGCAAGTCAACCTCCTTCCTAAACTGAGGGGCCCAGAACTGGACACAGGACTCAAGGTGTGGCCTAACCAGTGCAGTGTACAGGGGCACAATGACCTCCCTGCTCCTGCTGGCCACACTGCACCTAATACAGGCCAGGATGCCATTGGCCCTCTTGGCTGCCTGGGCACACTGCAGGCTCGTGTTCAGCCTACCATTGACCAGTACTCCCAGGTCTCTCTCTGCCTGGCTGCTCTCCAGCCACTCTGACCCCAGCCTGCAGCACTGCATGGGGTTGCTGTGGCGAATATGCAGAACCTGGCACTTGAATGCGTTAAATCTCATGCCCTTGGACTCTGCCCATCTGTCCAGCCTTGTCAAGGTATCACAGTATAACTAAGGTTGGAAGAGACCTCGAGGATCATCGAGTCCAACCTATCAACACAGACCTCATGATTAGACCATGGCACCAAGTGCCACGTCCAGTCTCCTCTTGAACACCTCCAGGGACGGTGACTCCACCACCTCCCTGGGCAGCACACTCCAATGACGAATGACTCGCTCGGTGAAGAACTTTCTCCTCACCTCGAGTCTAAACCTCCCCTGGCACAGCTTGAGACTGTGTCCCCTAAGGTCCCTCTGCAAAGCCTCTCTACCCTCCATCAGATTCAACTCCTGCCCCCAGCTTGGTGTCATCTGCAAATTTACTGATGATGGACTCAATGCCCTCATCCAGATCATCAATAACGATGTCAAAGAGCATGGGGCCCAGCACTCCAGGCATCATCCAACCTGGCCTTGAACACCTTCAGGGAGGAGGCCTTTATAAAACATTCAGTTGTATAAAGCAGACCAGAAATCAGGTGAGGTATAGTCAAGAGTTGGATGGGTTTTTTTAGGGAGATGGTTTTTATTTTGCTTCTTTCATATCAGAGGTGGAAGGCTGGGTTTTGGGGAGGTTTGGTGGTTTGGGTGTTTTGAATTGGCTTTTTAGCTTGGTTCTTTCACATGAAACACACCTAGGACACAGTACATTCAAAGCACAAACAGCCTGCTAGGAAGTTATAATGCAGGTCTGGGCACAACATGAAGTAATTCACAAGGCTTCTGATTGTTTATGAATTACTGTGGAAACTAATCCATTTGTGCTTTTGACTCTCCTGTATCCTCACAGTATCGCAGTATAACTAAGGTTGGAAGAGACCTCGAGGATCATCGAGTCCAACCTATCAACACAGACCTCATGACTAGATCATGGCACCAAGTGCTACGTCCAATCTCCTCTTGAATACCTCCAGGGACGGTGACCCCACCACCTCCCTGGGCAGCACATTCCAATGGCGAACAACTTGCTCGGTGAAGAACAGGTAGTTGTAGAGGGCAATGAGGTCTCCCCTGAGCCTCCTCTTCTCCAGGCTAAACAATCCCAGCTCACTCAGCCTCTCCTCAAAGGGCTGTGCTCAAGGCCTCTCCCCAGCCTTGTTGGCCTTCTCTGGACACGTTCAAGTGTTTTGATGTCCTTCTTAAACTGAGGGGCCCAGAACTGGACACAGGACTCATGGTGTGGCCTAACCAGTGCAGAGTACAGGGGCAGAATGACCTCCCTGCTCCTGCTGGCCACACTGTTCCTGATGCAGGCCAGGATGCCATTGGCCTTCTTGGCAAAGCCAGTTACATCTGTGAAGCTCAATGGAGAAGACTTCTATTCTTACCCTATTTCCATTTTTTAGTATTAATTTTGAGACCTTTCATAAAGTATCAAGTATTGATATAAAGACATAAATAACAACAACAGAACTGGGACACTCCCTAGTCTAATCAGAAATATCTTCCTCTTTTTTATTACAACATGTCCTTCTCTCCCTTTTTAAGGGATTATTCTTCTGCTTCCTGAACTTACCATGGAAATATTTAAAAAAAAAAAAAAAAGACTCATTGACTTTTAGCTTTGGAAATTAAGAACTAGAGTCGTCAGTTTCACTAGAAACAGTCAAAGCAAAGCCCAAATGAGGACCTCTCAAATGTACAGCCTACAATTTGTTTCTTACAGCACAGAAAAAGCATAAAAATCTAATTTTATGTTCAAACCTATTTTGCATTTCACCATTTATTCCAATCACATTCCTCCTGACATGTCCAACGAGGCCCTCAGTAATGAGTTCTGAACAATCAGGTTTGAGGTGAATCAGGATGCCCAAAATCATGAAAGCATTTTGAAGGCCTGACAATTCCAAATGCTGAGATCCTAGAAGCAGTAGCTTTGGATTGCTTCCCCATCTATCCTTCCATTTTTTTTCAGTCTTCAGGGTTGACAAATAAAGTTATTTCCTTCACAGCTTAGAATATTAGAGCTTCCTTGAGAAAACACTATTACAGATACCTGAGATTGCTGTTTACTTCATCACTTTCGGAAGACAAGTTCTACAAGAGCGTTACAAGAGATGGGGGATTCAACCAGAGAAGGAAGCCAAAGCACCAACTCCTTCATCATTCAGGAGAGTTTTCATGAACATATCAGGAAGTTTAAGGGTTTCATAGTGTTGCTTAATTGTTAAGGCTCACCATATTGCAAGTTGGTGCAATATGGTCCCTCTGCAGAGGGACCCCGACCGACTGGACAGATGGGCAGAGTCCAACAGGATGGCATTTAACAAGTCCAAGTGCCAGGTGCTGCACTTTGGCCACAACAACCCCATGCAGAGCTACAGACTGGGGTCAGAGTGGCTGGAGAGCTGCCAAACAGAGAGGGACCTGGGGGTGCTGATTGACAGCCGCCTAAACATGAGCCAGCAGTGTGCCCAGGTGGACAAGAAGGCCAAGGGCATCCTGGCCTGAATCAAGAATAGTGTGGCCAGCAGGAGCAGGGAAGTCATTGTGCACCTGGACTCTGCATTGGTTAGGCTACACCTTGAGTCCTGTGTCCAGTTCTGGGTCCCTCAGTTTAAGAAGTATATTGAGACACTTGAAGGTGTCCAGAGAAGGGCAACGAGGCTGGGGAGAGGCCTTGAGCACAGCCCTGTGAGGAGAGGCTGAGGGAGCTGGGGTTGCTTAGCCTGGAGGAGGCTCAGGGGTGAGCTCATTGCTCTCTACAACTATGTGAAAGGTGGTTGTAGCCAGGAAGGGGTTGGTCTCTTCTCCCAGGCAACCAGCAGCAGAACAAGAGGACACAGTCTCAAGCTGTGCCAGGGGAAGTTTAGGCTGGAGGTGAGGAGAAAGTTCTTCCCAGAAAGAGAGATTGGTCATTGGAATGTGCTGCCCAGGGAGGTGGTGGAGTCACCGTCCCTGGAGGTGTTCAAGAGGGGATTGGACATGGCACTTGGTGCCATGGTCTAGTCATGAGGTCTGTGGTGACAGGCTGGACTCGATGATCCTCAAGGTCTCTTCCAACCTTAGCGATACTGTGATACTGTGAAGTTAGCCACAGAGAAATTATTTTAGTACCGCTCTTCCAAGCTACTAATAGCTTCACCTACCTGAGACAATATAAGAGAGCCAGAAGATGGACCTAACTCCTGACATCTTTCCAACTACTTACTTTGCCCTGCTGCCTTGGAAAAAGCAAAAGCTTTGCAGCACTTCCACTACCAAAGAGAAAACCAGAACATCTTCAGCAGTTCCTCTCAGAGGATTTTAACAATGCAGCTGCATTAGTGTACAAGGGTCTCATATCAGGGCTTTTCTACAACAGCAGTTCCAGAAACTTTCCATCAAGGATGAACAAAGGCCTTTGATTTGATCTCCCTATAGCATTCTTAGAGGCAAAACTGGTTAAATATGGTCCACAAACATGTACTCTTAGGTGGTGGAATAATGGCTGCATCTCCAGGCTCAAGAGGTTGTGATCTATGTGATGCAGTTCCACTGGCAGCCTCAGGTGCTGATTAGTGTAAATAATATGGAATACTTTCATCAACCTAAGCAGTGGGATGGAAGGTACTCAAAGGAAATTTTGGGCAGAAACCAGACTGGTAGGGACTGATGAAGAGGCTGGAAGGTAGAGCTACTATTTATACCAGTCTCAACAGGTGAATTTATTCAAACTTTACTAGGTAAGACCCTAAGCAACTTGACCAAAACTGGCCCCACTTAGAGCAGGAGGTAACTTTTTACAATCTGTATTACTGCTATGATCCCTGAGCCTATTAGAGTGAAGGGCATTACACATCAATGCACGTGATTAGCCCCAAGGCAGACTGGCCAGACCTGTCTTGTGATGAAACTTCAGCTACGCTACAATCACACATCATCATTATTGTTATTTTTCTTCATATTTAGGACAGGAGCTTAAATCTCTTGAAATTAACTTGCACAGACTGCATCAGGTTGGAAGGTACCCTCAAAGGTCACCTTGTCCAACCCCCCTGCAGTTAACAGGGACACCTCCAAGTAGAGCAGGATGCCCAGGGATCACATCAAGTTTGACCTGAATTGTCTTCAGGGATGGGGCCTCACCTACATCCCAGGGCAACCTGGTACGGGGTCTCACCACCCTCTTGCAGTTATTATTTTCACATTATTGTGCCTGAGCCACTAGTTTCAAACAGCCAAAGCAGAATAAGGTGCTTTTGGATTTGTAGGAAAACAGCAATCTGCCATTTCAGCAAACGATTTCTAATTTCAGGATAAAACTCATAAGGCATTTTTACAAGACAACAAATATTTTCCACAGCAGTTACTTGTTTCAGGGAAGCTACATAGCATACAAAATTTGGAAAGGACTGTCAGAAGTCATTTTTAGCAATAGTTAGCAGTGCATTCACTCCAGTAAGTGAACTGGTCATACAAACTCTTCAGTCTCACTGAAAAGCAAAGGGAAGGAAGTCAACACACTCCCACTGCAAAAAGTAGACAAATATACACAGCGGACAGGCTGCTTCTAGTCTTTATCCTACAACATTTTTTTCTTCCAGATTACCTGGTCTTTCAAGTAGGCTTTAGAATCATACAATAGAATGGAATAGTATCATAGTATCAGTCAGGGTTGGAAGGGACCACAAGGATCATCTAGTTCCAACCCCCCTGCCATGGCCAGGGACACCTCACACTACATCAGGCTGGCCACAGCCTCATCCAGCCTGGGCTTAAACACCTCCAGGGACAGGGCCTCAACCACCTCCCTGGACAACACATTCCAGGGCTTCACCACTCTCATGCTGAAGAACTGCCTCCTCACCTCCAGCCTGAATCTCCTCACCTCCAGCTTCATTCCATTCCCCCTAGTCCTATCACTACCTGAGATCCTGAGAAGTCCTTCCCCAGCCTTCTTGTAGGCCCCCTTCAGATACTGGAAGGCCACAATTAGGTCACCTCGGAGCCTTCTCTTCTCCAGACTGAACAGCCCCAACTCCTTCAGTCTGTCCTCATAGGAGAGGTGCTCCAGCCCTCTGATCATCCTCGTGGCCCTTCTCTGGACACCTTCCAGCACCTCCACATCCCTCTTGTAATAGGGGCTCCAGAACTGGATGCAGTACTCCAGGTGGGGTCTCACCAGAGCTGAGTAGAGGGGGAGAATCACCTCCCTTGACCTGCTGGCCACACTTCTCTTGCTGCAGCCCAGACTCTGATTGGCTTTGTGGGCTGCAAGTGCACACTGAGAGTTCATGCTGAGCTTCTCGTCCACAAGCACCCCCAAGTCTCTCTCCTCAGGGCTGCTTTCCAGCCAGTCACTGCCCAGCCTGGATTTGTGCCTGGGATTGCCTCGAGCCAGATGCAGGACCCTGCCCTTAGTCTTGTTGACCCTCATGAGGTTGGCTTGTGCCCACCTCTGCAGCCTGTCCAGGTCCCTCTGGATGGCATCTCTTCCCTTCAGCATGTCTGCTGCACCACACAGCTTGGTGTCATCAGCAAACTTGCTGAGGGTGCACTCAATGCTACTGTCCATGGCACCCACAAAGATGTTGAATAAGACAGGTCCCAGGACTGATCCCTGAAGGACTCCAATAGTCACTGGCCTCCATTGGGTCATGGAGCCATTGACAGCCACTCGACCAGACCAGGTTGGAAGAAACCTTCAAGATCGTAACATCCAACCCATCATCCAACACCATCTGATCAACTAAACCATGGAACCATAGAATCATTTTGGTTGGAAAAGACCAGTAAGACCATCAAGTCCAACCTTAAACTCTATGTTGTCAAGCCAGCCTCTAAACCATGGCCTTAAATTGCCAAATATACAAGTCTTCTAAATACCTCCAAGAACCACCTCCCTTGGCAACCTGTTCCAGTGCTTGGTAACCCTTTCAGTGAACAAACTTTTCCAATCCAAACCTCTCCTGGAGCAATTCGAGACCATTTCCTCTCGTCTTATCACTTGTGAGAAAAGGCCAACACTCAGCTCACTACAACCTCCTTCTGTGTAGTGTAGAAAGTGATAAACAGGCTAAACAACAGCTCCTCACCGGCCGCCTTCTGTAAACCCTTCCCCAGCCTTAGGAGCAAAGGGCAATGGGACAGACTGTATTTCAGTCTTCAGGAATGGAGAAACAGCCTAGAAAGGGCACAAAGAAATACTTCTCTTCAGCCAACAGGCATGTACATTATTCAGGGTTATTGGCTACATGACAGACTGGCTAGAAGAGGCCATACCTGGCAAGGCTGAATGTTAACAAGCTTCCAAACATCAATTACAACCTACACTAAATACTTCCCTTACTTGATGTAGAATTCAATGCTTAACAGAAGAGGAAGTACTTTAGGTTGCATTTATTTTCCACCTAGTAACTGTATCATTTCAGACGATTAAGCCCAAAACCAGGAGAGTGAAAAAAGCCCCAACCATTCAATATGTTTTCCAATTTTGCCTGATCATTAAAAGATCATTTTAAAACCCAACCTTCCCCTAACTGCACTTAGGCATAAGTGCAAAGTTAAATGAATCAGAGGGGAAATTAACAACTTCTGTTATTTTTCCATCACCCTCCTTCCCATTCTAGTAGGAACAAATGGAATTAAGAACTACTTATTGCCAAGGAATCAGCACTCTCTGGTCAAGTCCTGTGAAATCCAGATGTAGGCACTGGTCTACAATCTGTTTCTTTATGTAAACAACCTGATTAAATTCAGCAAGAATAAAGTTGTCCATTTCACCTCTTCAGGAGAAAAATTACTTCCATGTATCTTTTCCACTGGAAATCTACTGCACTGCCCCAGTCTTACTCCAAAACACCATACCCTAGAGCACAGAGACCTTGGTTTTCTAAAGAGCACATGCTGTGATTTAGAAGCTGTTAAATGTCTGGAAAGTTTTCAATTCCAGAATTCTAAGTTTATTATGTGCTATACTTGACCAAATAGCTTCCCTTACCTAGCTAACTGTTGATATTAAAGCATACTCTTAAAATAAACCCCAACCACACAACAACAAAAGAAAGGAGATAAGTTTATCATGTGCTGAAAAAAAGGATGGAAACAAAAAGGCAAAAAAACATGGCCTTTGAACAGGTACTGCCCATAGGTTTGGTCAAAATCAGAAGTCACAAAGGCATCTGTGTCCAATTCTGGGCCCCTCAATTGAAGGAGGGCATTGAGACACTTGAACATGTTCAGAGAAGGGCAGCGAGGCTGGGGAGGGGTTTGGAGCACAGCCCTGTGAGGAGAGGCTGAGGGAGCTGGGGTTGCTTAGCCTGGAGAAGAGGAGGCTCAGGGGAGACCTCATTGCCATCTACAACTACCTGAAAGGAGGTTGTAGACAGGTGGGGGTTGGTCTCTTCTCCCAGGCAAGCAGCACCAGAATAAGAGGACACAGTCTCAAGCTGCGCCAGGAGAAAGTTTAGGCTGGAGGTGAGGAGAAAGTTCTTCCCAGAAAGAGTAATTGGCCATTGGAATGTGCTGCCCAGGGAGGTGATGGAGTCACCATCCCTGGAGGTGTTCAAGAGGGGACTGGATGTGGCACTTGGAGCCATGGTTTAGTTAGTCATGAGGTGTTGGGTGATAGGTTGGACTTGATGATCTCTGAGGTCTTTTCCAACCTGATTGATACAATACAATCTCCTTTTCAAAACCTGAAAAGGCTTTTACTTCTTCCTTCATCCTGTCACATTTGAAGGGACAATGATAAATGGAATCATAAGATGGAAGTGCTCACCACACAAAGACTAACATATCATGAATAGTCATTCACCTCAAACATATTTCAGACCTCTGCCATAACATTAATACCTCTGCAAGGACAGTGAGGGTATTGGGGGTTACAAATAGGAGGGGTTATGCAGTGCTCTGAAAAACACTGCAGACTTTTTCCATCCCACAAAAAGCAGCAAGTTGTTTTAAAAGACAATGCACAGTAACATACAATGCAAGGGCACTAACTCACTAATATGAAGAGCTGGCCAAAACTGCTCTTTCATCTAGCTTAATCCTTAGGTGACTGTGGTGGCCTTGAAAATTTAGTTACAGATTTTGAGCAGAAAAGTACAAAAATATAAATAAATCACTATTGGGTGTAAAAAGGAGAACAAAAGATTATTCTAAACAAATTCATTGGGTAAATATCTAGAATAAGAGGAGCTGTACCATAACAATTCTCTGCTCTTCTGAATCTCTGGTTGGTTTTGCTTCGCTTGGGAGAGACATTCTGCTTGTTGGCTGGCCTTGGCTAAGTCTAACCCACTGCTTCTCTCTCTGCTCCTTTCTCTCTTGGGACAGGGAGGTAGGTGGGAGCAGTGGGATGGCTTCCTTGGTCTCTGACCAGGGGGATTTTTGTGTTGTTTGCTAATTGTAAGTATCTGTATAATATTGTAACTCCTGTATATTTTGTACATATTCATTGCATTCCATTGGAGAGTGGAGTTTTTGCTTGTAAATACAGCTTCATTTGCTTCTGAGTTGGTCTGGCAAAGTTAATGCTGGGGGGAAACTTCAACCCACCACAGTGAGGAATCACTAAGATGAAGGACAACTTCGGATCAAGAACAAATAGCACAGGATTGCACTCCTCTTTATAGTTTCCAGCCATTCAGAAAAGGAGTTCAATTCCTTTACAACATACCCAGTAACTACTCTGCTTGACACAGTTGGCATTTAAATTTTCCTTAAGTTTTTGCAGCTGGAACACAGCTACTTTCTGTCACTCTACACAACTCAGCACACTTTCTTGCCCCACAGAAAGAGCTCATTACTCTCCATTTACTTAAAATGCTGTTTGACACCTGCCAAACACCACCTTCTAAAGAGGCAGGCAGACGCTTGGTGGCAAGCCAACAGCACGGTTTCAAGTCATACTCTTACTGCTGTTCATAAAAAGACTAGAGATTAACATAAACTGGCTAAATATCCTATGCAGATTCCTGCATCACTTCTACCTAAGAGCCCTGGGGCTGTTTAGTCTTGAAAAGAGAAGACTGAAAGGGCATCTGACCAATGTCTATCGATATCTGAGGGGTGGGTGTCAAGTGGAGGGGGCCAAGCTCTTTTCAGTGGTGCACAGTAATAAGACAAGCAACAGCAGGTACAATGAGGATGACAGAGCCCTGGAGAAGGCAGCCCAGGGAAGTTGTGGAGCCTCCTTCTCTGGACACATTCCAAACCCACCTGGATGCATTCCTGTGCAGACTACCCTGAGTGATCCTGCTCTGGCAGGGGGGGTGGACCTGATGATCTCTGAAGGTCCCTTCCAACCTCTAATGTACTGTGATACCTTTTCTTCCATGAGTATCTTCAGTACTTCCTACACATACGTCAAGAGACTGTTGTCTTGAATTTGGCTGCTTCCTGTGCAAAATACACAGATTCAGGTTTTTACACCTTTTAAAATCATTCATCAATCTTATTAAGAGAGGAGCTCTTCTGAATTTAGATGACTTCCATCTGGTTAGCTGAAAAAGTAAACTTTGTATATAACCACACTTCAAATAAACCCCAGCTATCTCACTGTTCTTAGATGGGCCAAGATTTTGACTGTGTACATCCCCCCCCCCTTTAAAATAGGTAACCAAAAAAAGAGTTGTAATTCAGGCAGGGGTTCAGAAACAAACAAAATGTCCCCACACAGCTACACCAGCAGAACTCTCCAGTGCAAACAGTCACAAAAGCAAAGCTGCACTTTCACCAGGGCAGCTTGTTTTGCTCACAGCAGCACAGAATTGCTTTAACAATATAAAGCAACCCTCCTCCTGTATGTGGAGCCTCTCAAAGCACTGTCAGTGCAGTGTAACAGGAATTCTGTTTCTTGGAGAGATAAAGAGCACAGCTATAAAACTGTTACAAGTAAACTAAACAACTGCATCAACTGAGTAAGCACAAACTGAGAAACACATTCTCACATAGCTAAAAAAGGTTGCAAGGCTTGATTTTTAAGAAGGAAACTTAGGTGGTACAGATAATTACACACAATTTAGTTACCTCTCACAACCTGAGAAGCTGTTATGAGGTAACAAAACCTAAACACCACAGCACTTTTAAATATTTAGAGTGAAATCAACTTAAGATTCAACAAGCTATCTAAAAACTACTTTATAAAGGAAAATAAAATTTAAAAAAACAACCCTGCAGGTATTTCAGAAGCCATTTTCAAAAGCCACCATTGCTGAGATAAGCATTAGTGCTGAGAAGATACTTCTATCACAATGCTCTCTATATATCATCACCACTACCCCCAGCCTGTCATCATTTGCTTTCACAGCTTTCCCTGTACTGTGGTTTCTGTGCTCCACTGACTTCAATACAAAATATACATGCAAGACACAGAACTGTTGAAGACCTCACTCTGTCACCCTGCTATTGAACAGAAATCAATCATTAATGAATAACGATCTGCTTACATTCGTCATGCCGACTTCAAGATAACCGAGACAACACAAACTCACTTTCCTTATTCCACTGCCTTTCGTTCCATTAAATTCTCCAGCTGCTCTGCAACTGAAATAAAGTCTTCACTTCTTTGGGGTAAAAGTGGGTTTTCTAGTCCATTTTGGGTATAGAAGCTTCTAGACACTATGTCTCCTGGAAGTGTATTTTGTTGACAGTTACCTACCCACTTCAGTTTCAGAGTGTAAGCATCTCCCTTGAGCGTCATTCTCTTCCAGTGGCATGCTGATCATAAAAGAGACATGTTTAGCATAAAACAGCAGCTGCACTGTAGAAAAAGACTATTTTCTTAGACTCACAAAATTTTTAGGGTTGGAAGGGACCTCATCCAGTTCCAACCCCCATGCCATGGGCAGAGACACCTCACACTACAGCAGGTTGCTCACAGCCACATCCAGCCTGGCTGCAAAATCCTCCAGGCATGAGGCTTCCACCACCTCCCTGGGAAACCTGTGCCAGTCTCTCACCACCCTCAGGGGGAGCAACTTCTTCCTAACATCCAATCTCAATCTCCCCATTTCTAGTTTTGCTCCATTCCCCCCAGTCCAATCACTAGCTGACAAAAAAAAATAATAGAACAAAACACCCAGTGAAGCTTTAAATGAGACCCCCCTGAAAAGTGATTTTACAATGCACACCACACAGAGCTACAAGCGCTAAGTGATTAAATTCAGCATGTACTAAAACCCAGTCACCACTTACAGCATGTGGTAAAGCTACACACACCTAGCATCTAGTGAGAAAGACAGCAGAAAGGAGCTTGATTATTCCAACAAGTCATCTATGTTGCAGCCTTCTCACATCCAAGAACAACTGAATCAGTACTTCAGAATTTTCTGATGAATAAATAGATCCGTGAAAGACAGTAAGTGTTCCACAAAACATTCATTGGTAAGTAATGATGTTTGCCATTAGACACAGTTTTTGAAGCTGTCCACCACCAGATCCAGTGTTCCCCAGCTAAATTAATTCTTAGGAATGCATGTGGGAAGGATCAAAAGTATTTAAGCGACGTTAAACTGTGCAAAGAGAGAGCTCTGCAAAAGCAGGCAAGAATAAAATACTGCTAGCTACTCTTCCCCAATAATACCTTGTGCAACAGGTATCTGTTTATTAATATTTGACTCAGAAAAAAATGTGACAGAATGCTTAATTGCTGAAGTAGTAATGTTTACAGGTGCAGGTTTTCAAAAGTGCCAACACATGCTGGCAGGCAGCAAAGTTATATTAGGCCCCTAGAAAGGTGGGAATGGGCCAGAACTCGCTTTTCAATGCCTAAATATGTTAACTTTCATAAATACACTACCATTAAAGCAGCAGAAACTACACTAGCAAGTTCATACATAATCGTGTGAGAGATTCTAATGGCTGCTGAGCAAGCAATGTGTTTTCCTGGAAAGCAAAGCATATTTGGAGCAATATTCCAGCAAAACAAACAAAAACCCCAACCACCACAAGACCCACAGAACTGGCAAACCCCAAACCACGGCACTCAAAACTATACCAAAGGAAGACAAGCTCAGAAAACTAATTCAAAGAGCTGAGACACTAGCCTCAAAAAGGTAAAAAAAAAAACCAAACCCACAACACCCAAAAACAAGACAGCGACTGGAGACACAGAGGCCACCCCTAAAAGATGACGCTGTACAATTCTTGCTGCAAAGCACAAAACCACGAACAACGGGGCTAGGACTGATTTATTCCTGAAAGTAAAGATACACCCTTGTAAGAGTTCCTATGGAAGCACAGAGCGCAGGTATTTTGAGAGCTCTGTAGAAATCCAACCAACCAACCACAGCCTAGGAAGCTTGCACGCTCTGAGGCCAAGCAATTAAACCACTCATTTGTATTCTAAAGCGAGAATATTCAAGAGCTATGCCAAAACACTTCACCTCAAACAAAAGATTATGCAAGTAATCATTCTGAAAAACCAAAAACCACCAAAAAAATAAAACGTTTCTACTGTTCCTAAAACTCACTCCTCACCTTCCAATACCTTGTGCTATGAAGCGCCTGGGACGTCACACAAAATAGGATTAGTGACTTGAAGCATGGAGAACATACTTGCATCTGCTGCTGCTTCACAAACAATCGCCTTACTTTCTGGTGTTATCTTAACAATCCATGCCATTAACCAAAAGAACTACAAGTTCTTTTCACAGTGATGGTGGTCATCAGTGCAAAACTGTAGACTAAAACCCAGCTTTATTCAGAGTTTTCTGAGCCTTTCTTATTAAGCAAAACCAAAACAAAACAAGAAAAATGAAAAAGCTGAAGACTTAGTTATCATTCTTCTAAATTCCTCTAGGAGCATTATAAATCAATGCCAGACGTTTATGCTAGTAGCAAACCACAAAGGACAGTGGTGTTGGCTGATAAAAATATCCTCCTCTGCCTTTGAAAAAATGCCTTTTAAACCACTACATTTTTTCCAGCACAGGAAATTCTTTTGGGTTCTAAGCCGAATAATATTTACACCTTAACATCTATCCAGAGCTGATAAATCAGCTTTCTTGCCTTACTATTGTTTTTGATCGTAGTTTAACAGGCACGTGTCTCAGTCTGATGTCCAAAAAGCCTAGAATTTACCCTCTCCCACCAAAAAGATACAGAAAGAAGTCGCAGGTCAGGGCAGGTCTAACTTATACAGAACAAACGGCACCTCGCCTGTTCGGAGGCCGTCCCGCAAATTCCCTGGACCGCCTGCCAATCTTCGCGCTTCTCCAGGCGGCGCAGGGAGCACACTTCCCCCATGCCGCCAGCCCACGCGAGCCGCTCAGCCACAGCCAGGAGCGCTCCGCAGCACCGCGCCGATGCGCGCGGCTGCGCCCCCCCGGGCTGAGCCTCCCAGCCGCACGCGGCTCTCTCCCCAGCGCCCCCGGCAGTGACTCAGGTGCGGCGGCGGCCGCCCCCCTCGGCCAGCGGGCTCACCTCGGCAGCCGGGATGTTCACCACACCTGTCGACCTCCTCTTCTCCCTCAGCTTCCTCTTCTCGATCTGCCCTTTCCCCTTCCTGGCACTGGGACCTGAGTTTTTCCCTTTGGCGGCCAGCTTCTCTTCACCCTCGGGGGAGCCCGGCGCGGCGGCAGGAGGGGGCTTGAGGGCAGGCTCTGCCCCGCGGCCTCCGGTCAGAGCCGGCGGAGGCTCCTTGACGGGGGCGGCCCGGCCCAAGGCGGCGCTGGAGAGGCTGACGCAGTTGACGGCCCCGCCGGCGGGGGGCGCCGCGCGGTCGGGCGGGGCAGCCGGGCCTCCGGGGGGCAGGTTGTTGTTCAGCTCGGCGGAGGAAGCGCCCGCCGCCGGCCTGGGCTCCCCTGCAGTGGCCACCCCCGCGGGGGCCGGCGGCGCCTGCTTCGCCCGCATCTTCTCCCGCTTGGCTTTCCACTCTTCCAGAAAGTCCGTGGTGCTGCCACCGGTGCTACGGTAGCCGCCGGTCGCCATGTTCCCGGAGGACTGGACGGTAAGAGCGCCACACCAGCCCCTCTGCTGCCACCCTCCCTGAGGCGGCTATGCTGCCGCCCGGCGAGGAGAAGTCCCGGTGGGGCGGGCGGGAGAGACGGAGGCGGGGAGAGAGACTCGGAGAAGCACCAACACCCTGCAGAGAAACAAAAGGGGAGATGTGAATCGTCCCGTAGCACTGCCCGTCTTGGTCGCGCCGCAACTTCCCGGCGCCCGGGAACGAGCCCCCATCACAGTCCGCCCTCGCACGCCAGGCTCCCGCGGCTCGCACCATGCGCCCGGCCTCGGCGCCGCACTCTGCGCCCGCCGCAGCTCACCTCGCCCTTCGGCGCGGCGCGGTTCCACCCCCCCACCCCCACTACCCGGGCATGCTCTCCACCCCTCGATCGCCGACGCCCGCCCGCGGTCAGGACGCCCACGAAGCGGCGTCCCTCGCCCCCGGGGCCGGAGCGTGTACCGTCCCCCCGACGCCCGCTTGCCTGCCGGGGGACAGAGCTCCCGCGCAGGGTGGAGGCGTCCGGCGCTCACCTCCCGCCCGGCGGGGCCGCAGCTCGGGCGCTCCCCAGTGCCAGCGGCACCAGGTGAGCGGCACCGCCTCCCGCCGTCCCGGAAGGAGCGGCGCGGCCCCGAAGCTTCCCGAGCTCCCCCCCTCCCTCCCCTTTCCCCATCGCGGCGCGGCCAGAGCCGAAGCCAGGGCGGAAACTGCCTAGATGGCCTCAACAATGGGGTTGAGGGCGGGGAGGCCCCGCCCGGCCCGGCCCGGTGCGCAGCTCGCCGAGACTTGACCCCGCCGGGTGCGGGCCTGCGGCGGCGCTTGTCACCTGTCCCCTGTCCCGCCACCTGCCTCGCGTAGCGCCGGCACGGGAGGGAGTGCGGCCCCTGCGCTCTCCACGAGTGGCAGCGCGGCCGCCTGAGGATCGGAGCGGGACGGGACGTCGCTAACCGCCGCGCTCCCCCTCCACTGGCGGCTTTAACGGGCGGCGGGCGGGGGCTGCCGGAGTCCAGCCGCGAGGGGCCGGAGGAGGCGGTCTGGTGTCACCTCCCCCGCGGCCCTCGCCAGGGGCTGCGCCAACCCCACCTCGCACCTGCTGGGCAGCCCCCGGTGGAGGTAGCGGAGGAGCCCGCCGCGCCCTGCCGGCACACCTGGCCTGGGGCAGGTGCCCGGGGGGTCGGCTCCCGGGTGGTGCCGGGTTGTCACCGGAGGGAAGGCAAGAAGCCGGGCGTAAAGCGCGCCACGGCCACCCATCGGCTGTCATCGGCGAAACGCCGCACAGAAGCGAACTCTCGGCCTCAAAACGCGGGGACTGCCGCGGCTTTCGCTCCGCTGTTTAACGGGGTCGATGCGCGGCGGGAAGAGCTCTCGCAGCATAATGACTTCCTCTCGTCCTCTCCTCTGCTGGGGAGACTGAGGTTACTTCGTGGAGTTTGGTCCGTAGGCAGAAGGTTGGGAAAGAGTCTAGAGTTTTCGTGATGTTACAAGAAACAAGTATTCGAGGGGTTTCCACTAGTCGAGCAAAGGCTCGAAAGGTGTCTCGTTTGTAAATGACACAGCATTGAACGGGGAAAACCAACTGGGTTCCTAATACTTGGTGTATAGAGGAAAGCGAAGATTCAGGCAGTGCGATGGGCGTGCGCAGCGTCCATCAAATGGTTTGTGTAGGTGACTGGGGGGCTAAATCTGCACAGAAACCTGCCGGGTTTGTTTTGGTCGAACTCACTATGGAGAAGAGGAGGCTCAGGGGAGACCTTATTGCCATCTGCAACTACCTCAAGGGTAGTTGTAGCCAGGTGGGGGTCGCTCTCCCAGACAACCTGTGATCGAACAAGAGGACACAGTCTCAAGCTGCGCATGGGGAGGGTTAGGAAGAAATTCTTTGCAGCAAGAGAGATTGGCCATTGGAATGTGCAGCCCAGGGAGGTGGTGGAGTCACCATCCCTGGAAGTGTTTAAAAACAAGACTGGATGAGGCACTTAGTTGATTAGATGGTGTTGGGTGATAGGTTGGACTTGATGATCTCAAAGGTCATTTCCAACCTGGTTAATTCTGTATTATAGTAGGCTGAAAATTTAGGGTATTTTAGGAAATTACAGTTTTCAACAGATTTGCAGCTTTCTTGACCCTGCTTTATAAGGGTTATGTGGAGAGAAATGAAGGAGCCTATCAGTGCTACCTTTCCAACATGTTCAGGACAGGATACAAGCTGATGGCAGAGGCAGAGGAAATTCGTAGAGCCTAGACTTGCATAGCTGTGAGCACTTTCTCACCTTGTCATCCCCTTTTCTCATGCAGTTCTGAATTTGTCTGCCTGGTTAATAAAATTCATTAGGACTTCAGAATAGAAACTTGGCAGGTTTTTATTTTCTCAAATAAAACAACATAGGTGCTACAGATAGAGATTCAAAATACGTAACGAAATGGAGCCCCAGATACCTGGCATTAAGCTCTCTGCACCCTACAGTACGCATAACAGGTTTAGTCCAAACAAGTTCTCTTCCACAGCAGTGGACACTGTCTCACCCTACCAACCTTCTCTGCCTTTCTGGTGATCATTCATTTACTTGGACTTTTCACTTAACTCATACCTGACTTCTCCTCTGGTTTGAGCTTAGGGTTTGTGGGTGTTTTGGTGTGGCAAGTTGGTTTTACAGGAGTGATTAAATGTTTGTGTACATGGAAGTTACGGTATCAGGACCCACAGTTGCAGATGTAACCTCTTATCACTCAAGCCAGGGGAAAAATCCCAAACCAAACAGGCCAGTTTGTTCTGCTGGAAAGCTGCAATGGGTAGAAAAACAGATGGTGGGAAGGTATTTCTGTGCTAACTCTATTTAATACTTGGTAGTACAAAATCAGTGAATCAAGTGCTTAGCAAAAGTTGACCTAACAAAAGTTTTAACTGTGCATTGTCCTGAAAGAAAAAAATCAACCACACACAAACTGAATCTGCACTCTTATCTGTAGAGTTTTTAAGTTAGGAAACTACTCTATTATATTTTTTTTTTTTTTGTAGAAAACACAATGTAAAAAAAAATGGCTCTTTCCTATGAGTTCTTGTCTGTCTTTTCCCATTCTGCCATTTTTCCCCTTCCTTGATAGATGAGTGTCAGGAGCATGGAGCCAGGCTCTGCTTGGTGATACCCAGTGCTAGGACAAGGGGCAGCAGATGCCAGCTGGAACATAGGAGGTTCCACATGATCCTGAGGAGAAACTTTTTCCCTGTGAGGGCGACAGAGCACTTGAAGAGGCTGCCAGGGGTGGTTGTGGAACCTCCTCTGAAGACATTCCAAACCCTCCTGGATGTGTTCCTGTGTGATCTGCTCTAGGTGATCCTGCTCTGGCAGGGCGGTTGGACTAGATGATCTTTCCAGATCCCTTCTAACCCCTAACATCCTGTGATTCTGTGAAAAGGAAATCATTCCTCTGTGGCAGTACCATTATTTTGCCCCTTACTATTACACTCTGTCAGCAGCAGAACTGACTAAAGATGAGTAAAAAGAAAGTCACTACTTACAGCACATAGTGTGTATGAAGATACATTGCACTGTGGTTTAGCTCTTAGGATACCCTCAGTTCTCTCTTAAGTGTCCCCAGCTGCTGCCTGGACCCATCTCTGTGACAGCCCTTAGCAGCTAGCAACGCTTGGATGTGCTTACCCCACTTCACATCTTATCTGTCCACCTTTCCTATGTCTAGGAGGTGCTCTTCCCAAGCTTTAGCTGCACCTACTGTTGGACTAGTATTTTTTTTTTCTCTACTTGTCTATAGAAAACATTGTGGGATTTTTGCTTTGGTTGTTGTGGGGGGAGTGGATGTTTGTTTTTGGGTGGTTTGGGTTTTTTTTTTGGTGGGGGGAAGTGGGGGTTGGCTTGCTTTCTAAGTGCCAAAAAGTCTGTATTCCCTGCAGCCTGTTAGATATTAACAGCAGTTATGTTGTGGTGAGGGAGGTTGGGCTTAAGGGCCCAATGCAAAAATGCTGACTGTCAGATGTTTGCATCTCAATAAGCTTGTCTGCTAGAGAGTTTTCGGGGATAAAGTCCCAAACAGTTTAAGTGTAGTGCTGAATGTTTTCCTCTGCCACAGTGGAGGACAGCTTAATAGCTTGCATACATTTTTAGAGCAGCACTTTTCTCTTATTACCAAAAAATGACAATAAATCTTCAGGATATTCTTAAGGCTTAGAAAAACAATTCATTTTATTAGCTATGTTTTAAGCTGGCATAAGGACAAGGGTCCCTAAACCTTCAGATATTGGCATTTATATACTCAGTATTATGGAGTGAGACTTGACTCTAGAGGTAGAATTACCACCAGGGTTGGGGAGGATGATCTTGATTTCCTTTGCCAGGCAAAACCCCAAACCACTTCATTTTTCAATTTAGAATGAACTCCCATCATTTCTTCTGAAAAATCTTGAGGAAATGAAGTGCCTTTTGGGGTTGAGCACTTCAAAGCTGGTTCCTTTGTAAAGGGTTGTAATTTCTTCTAGAGATTGGATAAAAATATCTGACTTTAATAAAGTTCTACATTCAACTGAGCCAGAATCCTTTCTGCACTGGCAAGTTTCAAGTGCTTGACAATAATATGAACAAAATAGCATGTTACTGGCTGAGGAAATGAAGGACAACATCCAAATTCTTGCCCAGTGTTTGTTTGCTCACTACTGCTGGGCTTCAAGCTTTGCTGCAAACATTTGTTATACCCACTGGTGCAGGTGTCCTCTCCACTGAATATATTCTCACCCTGGCACACTCTTCACAGGCTCGCAGGATGTTAGAGGCTGGAACTGACCTCTGGAGATCGTTGAGTCCAACCCCCTTAGCAGAGCAGGACCATAGAATCTAGTGCAGGTCACACAGGAATGCATCCAGGTGAGGATGGAAAGGCTCCAGAGAAGGAGACTCCACAACCTCTCTGGGCAGCCTGCTCCAGGGCTCTGTGACCCTCACAGTCAAGAAGTTCCTCCTCATGTTGAGGTGGAATCTCCTGTGCTGGAGTCTCTATCCATTGCCCCTTGTCCTATCCCAGGGTGCAAGTGAGCAGAGCCTGTGCCCTCCCTCTTGACCCCCAGCCCTCAGATATTGATAGACATTGATCAGATGCCCGCTCAGTCTTCTCTCCAGATTGTACAGCCCCAGGGCTCTCAGCCTCTCTTCAGCAGGCAGTGCTCCAGTCCTTTCAGCATCCTCATAGCCCTCCCTTTGGCTCCCTCCAGCAGATCCCTGTCCCTCCTGAACTGGGGAGCCCAGAACTGGATGCAATATTCCAGGTGAGGTCTCGGCAGGGCAGAGAAGAGGGGGAGGAGAACCTCCCTGGCTCTGCTGGACACACTCCTCTGAATACACCCCAGGATCCCATTGGCCTTCTTGGCCACCAAGGCACATTGCTGTCCCATGCAGAGCTTGTTGCCCACCAGCACTCCCAAGTCCTTCTCCATAGGCCTGCTTTCCAGCAGATCACCTCCCAACCTGTACTGGTGCAACTTATTATTCCTTCCTAGATGCAGGACTCTGCACTTACCCTTGTTCAGCACCTTTGGAAGCTCTCCCCAAAGCCTCTGCTGAGATTACTGTATTTGCCTGCCAGTCTCTCAAACACAGGTACTCTTCCTTCCACTCTGCACTTCACCTGCCCTATGCCTGTCTCACCTGAACTTCCATGAAATTAGAATCATGGAATCAATAAGGTTGGAAGAGACCTGAAGGATCATCAAATCCAACCTGTCACCCAAGACCTCATGACTACTAAATCATCGAGTCCAACCCTCCTGCCAGAGCAGGGCCATACAGTCTAGCTCAGGTCACAGGGGAATGCATCCAGGTGGGCCTTGAAAGTCTCCAGAGAAGGAGACTCCACAACCTCTCTGGGCAGCCTGCTCCAGTGCTCTGGGACCCTTACAGTAAAGAAGTTCCCCTTTGTGTTGAGGTGGAACCTCCTGTGCTGCAGCTTACATCCATTGCTTCTTGTCCTATTCCATGGAGCAAGTGAGCAGAGCCTGTGCCCTCCCTCCTGACCCCCAGCCCTCAGATTTTGTGCTCAGAGGTGTACAGACCACTGAAACCTTCTACTGACTGATTCTCCAGTACACCCCAAGAGGCTTGTTGCAGTATTTCTTAAGTGCAAGACTTTAGGGGCTATTTTCTTTTTTCCAAACATAGGATAAATACTTTTTCCACATTCCACTTTCAACTTGTTTCAATACTGTTAAAAGTCAATGGGATTCTGAGCAGATCAGGAAGTTCAACAAGACCAAGTGCAAGGTCTGTATCTGTATTCACTCATTTGGTGCACCTATCTACTGCTTCTCTTACCTGATCCCCTTTGAACTCCATTCCATCAGCATTCTGCATGCTTCTTCTCCCAACACAACTTTTTCAGTCACATACTTGTTCTACCTGTTTTATCACTTGTGCTTTATTAAACCAGGTTTATTAGGCTTGCTCAGTGCTGTCCCATTGTATCTTCCTTCTCTCCTGCTTTCACATGCTGGAGGATGATCCTCACAGCCATCACTGCACCCCAGCTACCCTATCTGCCTGCTCTTTTCTGCACTCCTCCCATAAATGCTGTTCCTTAAAATTGCTATTGACTGCAATATCTTACTGCCCTTTGCCAATACAAAGTAAAACCCCTCTTTTTAAACTTTTCACATTAAATCTCTTACCCTAACTTCCTTCTTACCTTCCTTTAAAATTCCCACATGTGCTCCATGACATTTCTAGTGTAAACCCTCCCTAATAGTAGATCAATCCTCAAACACAGTATTACCATTGTCCCTGTTGATTCTTCCTTTCAAACTCTTCATGCTAGTGCTTTTCAAGCCAGTGCTCTGCTGTCCTGTGGCAATACTTCTCTTTGTCTCCAACCACTCAGGCTGCCTTAGACCACATGCCTAGGATGAGACGAAACCTAGTGCCACACCTTGAGTACTGTGTCCAGTTCTGGGCTCCTCCATTTAGGAAGGACATTAAGATACTGGAATATATCCAGAGAAGGGCAGCGAGGCTGGGGAGAGGTCTGGAGCACATCCCTGTGAGGAGAGGCTGAGGGAGCTGGGGTTGCTTAGCCTGGAGAAGAGGAGGCTCAGGGGAGACCTTATTGCTGTCTATAACTACCTGAAGGGAGGTTGTAGCCAGGTGGGGGTTGGTCTCTTCCCCCAGGCAACCAGCACCAGAACAAGAGGACACAGTCTCAAGCTGCACCAGGGGAAGTTTAGGCTGGAGGTGAGGAGAAAGTTCTTCCCACAAAGAGTAATTTGCCATTGGAATGTGCTGCCCAGGGAGGTGGTGGAGTCTCCATCCCTGGAGGTGTTCAAGAGGGGATTGGATGTGGCACTTGGAGCCATGGTTTAGTTGTCCGGAGGTGTTAGGTATTAGGTAATAGTTTGGACGTGATGATCTCTGAGGTCTTTTCCAACCTTATTGATCCTATGGATACTTTGCATGTGTCTGCCTCCTTGTACTCTTTTACTATTCTTAGTTACATTTAATAGTTCTATCAGAGACAGTCAAAAGAGTTAAAAAATTAGCTGGTGCTCTGTGCGCTTGACCATCAGCTTCTTTTCTATGACTTGAGAAGATTCATTTGCAGTGGATCCCAGTGAAGGCATGGAGCTCTGAAGGGTAATGTGGAGATGCTGGTAGCCTCATTTCTGGATGATGAAGTGATTGCATGTCGCTATCCAACTTCCTTTTTTAAAGCATGTAGAGGGAGTTTTTGTTTCTGATTACATCTGCACTCTTTTCTTTTCTGATTCTCTCTTAATCTTTGTTTATCTCTTCTTGCCTACCAAATTCTGCTGTCACTTGTTCATGGTTGGTTCTGCTTTTCTTGTCTAAGTGCAGTTAAACTGCAGTCCCTTGCAATTTAGTACCACTTTCTGAGCTACTTCTGAGCTATGCATGCTATCTAAATCTCAGAGGCTTAGCCTATCAGGAATTTTTCTTCTGCAAATGAACTAAATTATTCATTGTCCCCCAGGGATCAGTGCTGGGCCCCATCCTCTTTCATATCTTCATTGACGATCTGGATGAGGGGATTGAGTCAGTTATCAGCAAATTTGCAGTTGACACCGAGTTGGGAGCAGATGTTGGTCAGTTAGAGGGCAGACCCTTCTCTTCTCCAGGCTGAACAGTCCCGTTTTTTTCAGCCTGTCTTCACAGGAGAGGTGCTCCAGCCCTCTGATCATCTTGTGGCCCTCCTCTGGGCCTGCTCATTGTTATCGTATTTGCTGTGCTACTGAATTTGGTAGTTAAATCTCTTTCCCAAGGGCAAGGGCCTAAAGTCTTGCATGTAAACACGACAGAGCTTTGGGAAACAGCTGGATGTATCAGGAGCTATTAGCCTTCAAGATCAGTCCTAGAGTCCATTCCTGAACTCTGCTACCATTTGACAAAAAATAACTATGCAGTTTCTTCAAACTAGTTTGGCTTGACAGAGAAACTTGTATTATTTCTTGCAGCAAAGTTCTTTCATCTAGCTGATAGAGGAGTGCAGAGTCTTGCACCTGGGAAAGAACATCCCCATGGACCAGTATAGGTTGGGGACTGAGCTGTTGGAGAGCAGTATAGGTGAAAGGGACTGTGGTGTCCCATTGGATGGAAGGATAGCCATGAGCCAGCAATGTGCTCTGGTGGCCAAGAAGACCAATGGCATCCTGGGGTGGATTAGAAGGGCTGTGGTTAGTAGGTTGAGAGAGCTTCTCCTCCCTCTCTGCTCTGCCCTGGTGAGGCCACATCTGGAGTGTGGTGTCCAGTTCTGAGCCCCTCAGTTCAGGAAGGACCTCGAGGAGATGCTTGAAAGAGTCCAGTGCAGAGCCACAGAGGTGATTAAGGGAGTGGAACATCTTCCTTAGGAGGGAAGGCTGAGGGAGCTGGGGCACTTCAGCTTGGAGGAGACTGAGAGGTGACCTCATTCATATTCATAAATATGTGCAGGATGAGTGTCAGGAGCATGGAGCCAGGCTCTGCTTGGTGATATCCAGTGCTAGGACAAGGGGCAGCAGATGCCAGCTGGAACATAGGAGGTTCCACATGATCCTGAGGAGAAACTTTTTCCCTGTGAGGGTGACAGAGCACTGGAAGAGGCTGCCAGGGGTGGTTGTGGAACCTCCTTCTCTGAAGACATTCCAAACCCATCTGGATGTGTTCCTGTGTGATCTGCTCTAGGTGATCCTGCTCTGGCAGGGGGGTTGGACTGGATTATCTTTCCAGATCCCTTCCAACCCCTAACATCCTGTGATTCTGTGAAAAGGAAAAAAATCCCAAACTTACAGAAAGAAATTTGCTTGATTTGTCGAGTATTTCATCTTAACAGTATGAGAAATTAATGCAGAGCTGCCCTCTATCTCCAGCTGGCAGTTGTTGGAGAAGAATGACAGTGGGGATGGGAATGGATTCAGGACCAATGCTGATGATTTCAAAAGCATGATGAGGAAGTTTTCTGCCCCAATTCACAATCTTGCTCTGTAAGATGATCTGTTGGTGCTGTATGAGGGTGCAAAGTGATGACTTGTCTTGTCTTACTACTCCTTGCTGTTTGTAATGGAGTTCAGTAAGCATAGCTTTGGAACCATTTACTGAGCAACTAGGCTACCTCTTTTGCTGCCCAAAGAGATACTCTCTAGGGCCAGATCTGAACAGTGAACTGGGTGAGCATGCCATGGAGCAACCTGTTCAGGAGTTGAGATACAGTTGAGATATCGAGTCAAAGTGTTAGACAGTGAGCTATAAGAAGGTAGAGAAAAAATCATGCTGACAAACCTCACAGTGCTTGGGAGAGAAGTGAGGAGAGGACAGATGCTGTAAGGCAGGCTATAAAGCAGGGAATGGGTTGGAACTAGATGATCCTTGTGGTCCCTTCCAACCCTGACTGATACTATGATACTATGATAAGTCATTCTGCCCCTGTGCTCAGAACTGGTTAGGTCACACCTTGAGTACTGTGTCCAGTTCTGGGCTCCTCAGGTTATGAAAGATGTTGAGATGCTGGAAGGTGTCCAGAGAAGGGCAGTGAGACTGGGGAGGGGTCTGGAGCACAGCCCTGTGAGGAGAGGCTGAGGGAGCTGGGATTGTTTAGCCTGGAGAAGAGGAGGCTCAGGGGAGATCTTCTTGCTCTCTACAACTACCTGAAGGGAGGTTGTAGCGAGGTGGGGGTTGGTCTCTTCTCCCAGGCAAGCAGCACCAGAACAAGAGGACACAGTCTCAAGCTGTGCCAGGGGAGGTTTAGGCTGGATGTTAGGAAGACATTCTTTCCAGAAAGAGAGATTGGCCATTGGAATGTGCTGCCCAGGGAGTCACCATCCCTGGAGGTGTTTAAGAGGAGTCTGGATGAGGCACTTGGTGCCATGGTTTAGTTGATTAGATGGTGCTGGGTGTGACTGTGGGCAACTTGACATAATGTGAGGTGTCCTTGCCCATGGCGGGGGGGGGGTGGATCTGGATGATCCTTGAGGATCCTGACAATTCTGTGATTCTATGACCTCTAAAGAGCTGTCTCGTTACAAGTTTCAAACATTGGTAAGACAGGTTTTGGTTCACACCAGAGACAATTCAGTTCCTGTCTTTATGTGTTTCTAACTACAAACAGGCAAATGAATAACTGGAACCCAAATCCAGTGGTGCCTGGCTCACTCTCAGCCTGTGTCTTGATGGTGCTGCTTACATTTCACAACCCTTCAGGGCTCTTGTGTAGTTTGGTGTTTTTTTCACTAACAGACCTCTGTCTCTGAAGGATTGTTTTGATTTTGTGAAGAGCCAATACCAAGCTGGCAGAAATCACTTAGACCTCTCAGTTCTCACTGTGTACCTCTTGGTTAAGCTGTTCCCCTTTCAGTCTAACCTCACACAGGTGAACAAGCAGCACACAGCAGTGAGCTGCTGTAGGCACAAAACTGTGTCCCCAAAGGATCATAGCTAGGGCTGATGGATCTTCCCAGAGAGCTGACTAAGAAACTTGGCCTTCACTGAACTGCAGTAGTTGATGCATGCAGAATTTGGTGTGATGGCTTTTTGCAGTGCTTTGTCTGAGCCATCTGTTCACTTGGGGGTTGTTTTTCTCCTGCACCACAGTGTTCCTAGGGCCTACCCTGTTGCATGTGATGGGTCATAACAAAGTTGCCTTGTGTGAAAGGAAGGAAGCAGGCAGATATTTCAGGAATTTGGTACTGGTTATTAGTAGCAATCATCTGTAAGTGTCCAAACCAAACACAAACAGCAATCCCTCAATGGCAGTGGCAGTTCAGTGACTGTAAGCAGAAGAGAGGGAAGCACTTGGAAGAGGTCAAGTCAGTGTGTATGAAAGGTTGTGCTGCCATTCAGGGAGACTTAGCCAGGCTGGAGGACTGGGCAGGGAGAAACTGAATGAAGTTCAACAAGGGCAAGGGTAAAGTCTTGCACCTGGGAAAGAACAACCCCATGGAGCAGTACAGGTTGGGGACTGATCTGCTAGAGAGCAGTGAAGGGGAAAAGGACCTGGGGATCCTAGTGGGTGGGAGGTTGACCATGAGCCAGCAATGTGCTCTGGTGGCCAAGAAGGCCAATGGCATCCTGGGGTAGATTAGAAGGGCTGTGATGAGTAGGTTGAGAGAGGTTCTCCTCCCCCTCTACTCTGCCCTGGAGGGGCTGCATCTGGAGTATTGTGTCCAGTTCTGGGCCCCTCAGTTTAGGAAGGACCTCAGGCAACTGTCTGAAAGAGTCCAGCACAGAGCCACAAAGATGATGAAGGCAATGGAAGATCTTCCTTATGAGGAGAGCGTGAGGGAGCTGAGGGCTCTGTAGCTTGGAGAGGAGGAGCCTGAGGGGTGACTTCATTGCTGTTGATAAAGATGTGCAGGGTGAGCGCCCAGAGGCTGGAGCCAGGCTCTGCTGGGTGGTGCCCAATGCCAGCATAAGGGGCAGTGGGGGAAGCTGAGGCAGAGGAAGTTCCATGGAAACAGGGGGAAGAATTTTTTCCCTGTGAGGGTGACAGAACCCTGGAAGAGGCTGCCCAGGGGGGTTGTGGAGTCTCCTTCTCTGGAGATATTCAAGCCCTGCCTGGATGTGTTCCTGTGTGATCTGCTCTAGGTGACCCTGCTCTGGCAGGGGAGTTGGACTGCATGAGCTTCCAAGGTCCCTTCCAGCTGTGAAACCAAAGAGACTACAAAGGGAGACAAGAGCTTAAAGAACAGAAAAGGGTAACATCATTATGAAATATTTCAGAATGTTTAAATTTGACAAGTTATTAAAATGCATGATTGAATTGCTGAAACTTAAACATCCTGAAATCATGGTGATAGTTTATATTCTAAAATCAGACATGACATCTAGGATGAAATTATGGTACTGAATGCTTATGTGACCAACTGGAACACAATCTACCTGCCTGTATTGTGATGATTTTATGTAACAAATGTGGACAATGTTTAAAAACTGATTTGGTGTCCTGCTCATGGTATTTGCCATTTCAAGGAGAAAACTGCAAAGCTGTTCTAGATGGAAAGCTTTAAGTACATATTGAAAGGAAGTTGTAATGTTTACAACTTAGTTGAAACAGGGACAAGTTGTATAATCCTGCACTTGGGTCACAACAACCCCAATGAGGTTTGGAGCAGTGTGGCTGGAGAGCTGCTGGCAGAATGGGACCTGGGGGTGCTAATGGTCAAGCAGCTGAAGAGGAGCCAGCAGTGTGCCCAGGTGGCCAAGAAAGCCAAAGGCATCCTGGCTGGGATCAGTAATGCTGTGTCTAGCAGGAGCAGGGAGGGGATTGTCACCTGGGACTCTGCTCTGGGGAGGCCACACCTGGAGTATTGTGTCCAGTTTTGGGTACCTCAGTACAAGAGAGATGTGGAGGTGCTGGAGCCAGGGCAGAGGAGGGCAAGGAAGCTGTGAAGGGCCTGGAGAATAAATCTGATGAGGAGTGACTGAAGGAGTTTTGGATGGTTAGTGTGAAACAGAGGAGGCTGAGGGGAGACCTTATTGCTGTCTACAGCTACCTGGAAGGACCTTGTGGAGAGGCTGCTGCTGGTCTCTTCTCACAGGTCATTAGTGACAGAGCAAGAGGGAATGGCCTCAAGCTGGCACTGGGTAGGCTTAGACTGGATAACAGGAAACATTTTTTCAGGTCAAGAGTGGTCAGGGATTGGAATGTGCTGCCCAGGGAGGTGGTGGAGTCTCCAAACCTGGCTGTGTTTCAAGGTGGTTTGGATGTGGTGCTTGGGTCTATGGTTTAGTGGCGACCCTTGTAGAGGAGGGTTCTGGGTTGGACTTGGTGATCCTGAGGCTCTTTTCCACCCTGAATATTTCTGTGATTCATCCTGACACTATCAAATGCACAGCCAATGCTCACTTTGCAGTGTTTATTCCCAAATTAGGCATTATGACCCAACAGGCATCCCCTTTATTTATTAGTATATCCCCTCATGTTATTGTATTTATTGTTGGACACTCAAAAAGTGATGGAAGGAAATAGATGAAGAAATAGTGATCACTCGTGGTGCAAACACCTCAAAGGGCTGAAAACAAGGGAAGAAGTGTAACACTTCACTGCTTCCACCCTTGAACCATTTAGAGGTGGTAATTCCTGAGAAGAGGAGTGATTGCTGAAGTGGGAACAGGTGACTTCTAGAGACCTTAGCTTATGGTAAAACGTGTGCAGAGAAGGGCCACGAGGATCAGCAGAGGGCTGGAGCTGCTCTGCTATGGAGACAGACTGAGAGAGTTGGGGCTGTTCAGTCTGGAGAAGAGAAAGCTCCCAGGAGACCTTCTTGGGGCCTTCCAGCATCTGAAAGGGGCTATAAGAAAGCTGGGGAGGGACTTTTGAGGGTGTCAGGGAGTGATAGGACTGGGGGGAATGGAGCAAAACTAGAAATGGGTAGATTGAGACTGGATGTTAGGAAGAAGTTGTTCCCCATGAGGGTGGGGAGAGACTGGCACAGGTTGCCCAGGGAGGTGGTGGAAGCCTCATGCCTGGAGGTTTTTGCAGCCAGGCTGGATGTGGCTGTGAGCAGCCTGCTGTAGTGTGAGGTGTCCCTGCCCATGGCAGGGGGGTTGGAACTGGCTGATCCTTGAGGTCCCTTCCAACCCTGGCAATTCTGTGATTCTATGAAAATCACCTTCCTGGGTTAGAGAGAAATGAGAGTAGGTGGAAGTATATGGCTGGGTAGAGATATTCCTTCTGAGCAAAGATTAGATTATCAGTGTGAAAAAAAGAAAGTAATCCAATGGTCAGGGAAAGATTAGTGGGGGCTTTGGAACCATTAAGGATGTGTGCTTCTGAGGAGCTCAGGGTAAAGCAGTGTGATGAAATGAGAGCAGGAGGTGAATAAGAGAGGTGGAGGAGAGAGCACACTGTGTTGAGGCTATTGGAGCTGTGGAGAGAGGAACTGTGGACAGTAGAGAATTTGCCATCAGTTCAGGAATAAATGACTAGTGGTTAGGTCTGAAAGGGGAATGAGACTGGAGAGAGAATCAACCAGTGAGCAGACAATGGAAGAGAGCTGGTCCAAGGGGGCAGAAATTGGCAGTGGGTGCCAGAAACGCTGAATAAGAAGTGCTAGGAACTGAACATTCGAGGAGGGGCTTGGTGGTCCAGGCGGCACACGGGAGCAACCGAGAAGACTGCCAGCTGGGACGAGCAGGAGCGGGAGAAGAGCTGTTCTCCCCCGCAGCTGTGGCACGTCCCTAAGCCTGTAGGGACTTGTTAGTAAAACATGGAGCGCCTGCTCGGTGTCTGTGTGTAGCAATGCTCACTGCCACTCCTCCAGACCCGGGGAAATTCAGGGGGTGCTCAGAGTCCCGGGCGAAGTGGCTTCTGGGGTCTTCTGTTTCTGCTGTAGCTATCACCAGGAATAACAGCACATGTAATTAGACCTCGAAGCCCTCTCTTGCACAGGAAGTAATTATATATGGTGGCTTGGAAACAGGGCAGAACCCTATCCATGCACAGCTGAGGAGAAGCAGTTGAGGAGCCTGGGGAAGTGCCTGTGGTGTGCTGCATAAGTTTCAAGGCAGGGAACAGGGAGGAGAGACTGAGGAGGGCCATTGGAAGGCTACTAGGACCTCACAGTGTATGGAGTGCTCTGGTTATGAGGTGAAGCAAGAGGCTTACACAGTGATCAGACTGCAAGGGGGCTGAGCTGCAGGAGTTAACCAGTCCTTGGGCATCTCAGCCAAGGGCTGTGCTGCCAGAAGCTGCTTAACAACTTCTGATACAGAATGATAGAATTGTTAGGGTTGGAAGTGACCTCAAGGATCCCTTCCCTCCAGCTGTCAGCTGCACCACACAGCTTGGTGTCATCAGCAAACCTGCTGAGGGTGCACTCAATGCCACTGTCCATGGCACCCACAAAGATGTTGAAGACAGGTCCCAGGACTGATCCCTGAGGGACTCCACTTGTCCCTGGCCTCCCTTGGATATGGACCATTGACAGCCACCCTTTGGGTGCGGCCATCAAGCCAGTTCTGTATCCACTGAATGGTCCATCCGTGGAACCCATCCTGCACCAGCCTGGAGACCAGGATGTGGTGTGGGACAGTGTCAAAGGTTCTGCTCAGATCCAGGTAAATGATGTTGGTTGCTCAGCCTTCATCCATGGTGGATTACTTTGTTTTTTCCCCTGTTCCATTCTCTTGGCTGTATCAAGGCTGTCCTGTGGTGCTTGGTGTCTATCCTAGTCTGTAAGTCTATTCAGAGAGGATGGGAAGGGTAGCTGTCTGTGCTCAGTGAGGGCTATCTTCCCCCAGACCCACTGGCCAGCCCTGCTCAGGGTACAGTTTCTGCCTGACAAAGGGATGGATTTCATCTCACCAGCCATGCCAGGAGCTCTCTTCCATTCTCAGGGTGTTAAAACCTGCAGATCCTTTCGCAGGCATCCAGGACACAACATTTAACAGAGGTTCTGGCCGTGTCCACACTAACTGCATCCCTCACGTCCAAAATTGATAAGAGATTGCCCTTCTCTGCCACGCTTCATCTGCCCTGCTGGGGCTGGCTCAGCTTACAGCACAGGCAGACTTTCCTCCACTCGCTGCGTCTGAGCCATTCCTGCCTACCGTTGGAAGAGGAAGAAAGGGATGGGGGGAGGGGGGAAACAAGCCTAGGAACCAGGCCGCGCTCCCCGACAAAGGCGGGGCGGGGGTCGGGGGCAGTGCCTGGCTGCCAGGGCCTGCCTGCCCCAGGCGGCGTGGAGAAGCGAAGCCGTCTGGTGCCACCTCCCGGCACGGCGCTGGCCCCAGCGCGGCTCCTCCGCGCCCTGAAAACCAACCTGACAGGATCACAGGGTGTGAGGGGTGGGAAGGGACCTCCGGAGAGCATCGAGTCCAACCCCCCTGCCAGAGCAGGACCACAGAATCCAGCACAGGTCACACAGGAATGCATCCAGACAGGGCTGGAAAGGCTCCAGAGAAGGAGACTCCACAACCTCTCTGTGCAGCCTGTTCCAGGGCTCTGTGACCCTCCCAGTAAAGAAGTTCCTCCTCGTTGAGGTGGAACCTCCTGTGCTGGAGTTTCTATCCATTGCCCCTTGTCCTATGCCAGGGCACAAGTGAGCAGAGCCTGTGCCCTCCCTCTTGACCCCCAGCCCTCAGATATTGAAAGACATTGATCAGATCCTCTCTCAGTCTTTTCTCCAGACTAAACAGCCCCAGGGCTCTCAGCCTCTCCTCATAGGGCACAAGTTCTAGTCCCTTCATGATCCTCATAGACCTCCCCTGGACTCTATCCAGCAGATCCCTGTCCCTCCTGAGCTGGGGAGCCCAGAAGTGGATGCAGTATTCCAGGGGAGGTCTCAGCAGGGCAGAGTGGAGGGGGAGCTCTCGGCGTCGTTGCTTGTAGGCAGAAACCTGTCAAGGAACATTAGCACTGCAGTAGAGAAGCAGTACTGGAGATAATGCAGCAGCTATAGCCATAGGCGAAGTGGGTGGGAAGAACTCAGTGTAATTTGCTGGGTTTCATGCAGCTAAGAACAGAGAGGAGAGCTGGGAAGGGGCAGAGAGCGAGGCCCATGGTGTGTCAGCTGTGGGTGTAAATGTGGGTTTTGTTTGTGCTCTGGCCAGTGACTGAGCCCTGCAGCTCAATGTGTGTTGTGTCCCAGCTGATGGGACGAAGCCATCCTCTTTTCTTACCTGGGATGCAGCCCCAGGTAGCCACTGGCTGAAGAGCAGTAGCTTTATGTTAGCTGTGATGTAGCAAGTCCCTCATGTCAGGCCTGCTCTTTTTTGAGCCAGAGACATGTGATTAGAACAGGGCTACAGAATGGAGGTGTAAGTGAGAGCAGCAGGGCTGCCTTCTCTTTTGAGAAGAGATGAAGGGGCAAGGGGAGGCAGGATGCAGACAGGGAGATACTGCAGCAGCTTCTCCCTGCACTCCTTTGCTAAAAGAGGAATCCAGCCCAGTGAACCTCTGCTCAAAGCACTTGGTAGTGAAATAGGTAGAGGGCAGAAAGATAGTACCAAGGAAATAAACAGGTTCTTGGCAGCCCCCAGTCCTCTTTGTGAGTCTGTTTGTGGTTTGGTGTTTTGTTTTGGTTCCCCCACCTCCCAACAAATAGAGGGGGGAAGACCACACTGGAAGATTAATTGTGCTGTCTTGACTAACTACTTCTGCTAAGCTTTAATAGGTTTGGAAAACAGACATTTAGAACCCAAATCAGAAGGCTGAAATCATTAGAGTTGGAATGTGGGGCTTTTGTCCTTGCTGTAATTATCCCTGGGCCAGATGAGAAACACTAGACACCCAACAGGTGATGTTTTGAGAGGCAAGAACTGAACAGTTCCTCCTTTCTCTAAAGGCTACATACTTTTCCTATCTAATCAGCAACACAAAATGGGGAGGTGCTGACACAAGCAGGAATAGCTGATGACTTCATCAGTGTGGCAGCAGCTCTCCCTTTAAAGTGTCATCAATTCAGCCTGGGTTTGGGAGGTTTTGTTGCCTTTTTTTCTTTAATTGTAATGCTGTCTTCTATGCAGGAACCTGCAGTCACCTGTAGGACTGTTCTAGTCTTGTTTAAGTCTATGCTGAGGCAGAGCACAAAGAATATTCTTTGTTATTACTAACAGCCCCCAACTGCTGCTCCTGCAATCAAGAGATGTAAAAGCAAGTGACTCTAAGTCACCAGCACTTTTTACTCTTATTAGTGGCTCTGAACTAAGAACTTGAGGAAGATGGGTCATCATAGCTAGATGTTTGGCTGCTGCTGGCCTCTTCTCACAGGTGATTAGTGATGGAATGAGAGGGAATGGCCTCAAGCTGCCACTGGGTAGGTTTAGATTGGACCTTAGGAAGCATTTTTTCACAGGGGGAGTGGTCAGGGATTGGAATGTGCTGCCCAGGGAGGTGGTGGAGGCACCAAGCCTGGATGTGTTTCACGGTGGTTTGGATGTGGTGCTTAGGGATATGGGTTAGGGGTGCACCATCTCTGGAGATATCCAAGAGCAGCCTGGGTGTGTTCCTGTGTGATCTGCTCTGGCAGGGGGGGTTGGACTGGATGATCTCTCAGGGTCCCTTCCAGCCCCTGACATTCTGTGATTCTGTGACCTTGTAGAGTAGGGTTCTGGGTTGGATTGGATGATCCTGAGGGTCTTTTCTGTGTACATAACCATGAGTAGCAAGAACTTCTGGGAAACTGAAGCAAATCATTTCTTCTGTCCCCCAACAGTCTAGGAGTGGCTACTCCTGCATAGGGAACAAAAACTTCACAGGGGTGACCAGCAGAGCTACAACAAAACTGTGGCAAGATTTAAAGCAGGTGGGAAAGTCAACCCTTTTACAGTACAGTCGCAGTGGTGTCTCAAACCCAAAACAATCTGTGGCATTTGTGTGGCCCTGGGGTTTGTTCAAACTGTAGGCTTTTGTAGTGAACTTGTATGGTGGTTTGCTGTGCTGGATTGTAGCTTGAAATGAAATTGCATCTATAGAAACATGTAACTTCTTGGTGGCACAACTTGGGTGCCCACACTGCAGCTCATGGAAAGTTAGAGAAGCTGAAGCTACCACTGGGGAAAAAAAAAAGCAGTGAATTTCAGGGTAACTAAAAGTATGGAGATCCCTCTAGGACTGGGGGGAATGGAAAAAAATAGAGATGGGTAGATTCAATTTGGATGTTAGGAAGAAGTTGTTCCCCAGGAGGGTGGTGAGAGACTGGCACAGGTTGCCCAGGGAGGTGGTGGAAGCCTCATGCCTGGAGGTTTTTCAGGCCAGGCTGGATATGGCTGTGAGCAACCTGCTGTAGTGTGAGGTGTCCCTGCCCATGGCAGGGGGGTTGGAACTGGATGATCCTTGAGGTCCCTTCCAACCCTGACAATTCTATGATTTTTGAGGTGCCTTCCCTTTTGACTGAAAAGCTCATGGTTAAGCCAGCTAGCAGAGGTAGGAGCCATCTGATATGGAGTCCATCTCTGTATGGTAACAGTGAAGGAAATAGTTATAGTTTCTCTCCTAAAACAGGCATCTTCAGCTACTCAACAGCATGGACTGCTTCTCTTCTGAAAAGAAGACAGGTAAATAGTTACTCCTCCTAAAAAATAAGTGAGAGGATGCTTGTTCTATGACCACACATTTGCTTTTAGAAGACCAACAGACAGTGGCCTCCTGATCATTGCACAGGAATGCACCCAGGTGGGTTCTGAATGTGTCCAGAGCAGGAGAGTCCACAACCTCTCCGGGCAGCCTGCTCCAGGGCTCTGTGACCTTCACCGTAAAGAAGTTTCTCCTCATGCTGTGCTGAAACCTTTTCTGGTCAAGTTTGTCTCCATTGTTTCTTGGCTTATTGCTGTGCACCACCCAAAAGAGCTTGGCCCCCTCCACTTGACACCACCCACCCCTCAGCTATTGATAGACATTGATCAGATCCCCTCTCAGCCTTCTCTTCTCCACACTAAACAGCCCCAGGGCGCTCAGTCTCTCTTCCCAGGGGAGATGCTCAAGTCCCCTAAGCATCCTCCTGGCTCTCCCTTAGACTCTCTCCAGCAGGTCTCTGTCTCTCTTCAACTGGGGAGTCCAGAACTGGACACAGGATTGCAGCTGTGGTCTGAGCAGGGCAGAGCAGAGGGGAAGCAGAACCTCCCTAGCCCTGCTGGCCACACTTTTCTTGCTGCCCCCCCAGGATCCCATTGGCTCTCTTGGCCACCAGGGCACATTGCTGTCCCATGCAGAACTTGCTGCCCACCAGCACTCCAAGGTCTTTCTCCATGGAGCTGCTTTCCAGCAGGGCAGCTCCTAACCTGTCCTGGTGCCTGCTGTTACTGCTCCCCAGCTGCAGGACTCAAGCAGTTTAATATCACGTAAAAAAATGGGTCTGAAATTCTGCACACAGAGAGGTTTATGTAAAATATATAAACATTTGTCCAAGTTGTTACAGATTGCATAAATATGGCATCTTTACTGTTGCATTTACAGATGTGCATGTACAAGGATGTGCAAAACATCACAACTTGATTACAGTCTTCCAAAGCTCCTTGGGACCTTGCAGCCAAGTAACGCAACGGGTGAGTAGAAATAAAACGCCCAACCAAGGACTGCCAACAGGAGCTGGAATTCCTGACGGATTCCAGTGCCTTCTTCAGTAAGACTTTCACACATTTAAAAGAGTTTGTATTTGTTTTATTTGTATATGTCAAAATACAGTTTTGTTTGCCTTTTTTTTTTTTGCCTCTTGTTCCAAAATAGTGGGGGTTTTGCAACTAGTTTCATGCAGATACAAGGTCTGCTCAGTACTACCAATAAAATCAATACAGCACAGTAGCCACTCAGGTTTTTTGTTTTCCTCTCCTTTTTTTTTTTTTTAAGATATAAAGAATAAATAACCTAAATATAAAACACTAAAATATTAGAAACACGTAGTTGAATCATTCACAGGCACCCAAACTTTACCAAGTATAACCCAGAGCACGCCCCGGACCGTCTTGTAACAGAACTCAACACGCCGCAGCCGTTCCGTTCCTTGTCGGACGTGAGCGGGGGGGGGGGGGGGGGCAGCGGCAGCCCCCCCTTCTGGTTCAGACCCACCTCTCAGACAGATCAGTTACAATAAAATAAAAAGAGACCTCCCCAACTCTCTGTGTACCTTTTAAAAACGAGAATCCTGATCTTGGTAGTCAGAGCATAACCTTACATCTTCACAAAACCAATCAACAAGAGAGAAGACATCATGTCTGCTTTACCAAAACAGAGCCCACCCCCGGAAAAACTAAACCCGCCCCCATCCCCAAGCCCGCCTCCCCCCACCCCCTACCCCCAGTAGGTAGTAGAACACAATGACCTTTTTTTAACTGAAGGGGTACAAATTCACATTTAATATTGTATACAATATAATCAATAATACAATAGCTACTACAAGCTTTTACAATGTACAATTTCATCTCCAATGGCCGATCCGTTCAGTGGTTCTCTTTTAGGCGGTCAGCTACGTGCCGACAGGATGTTTGTCTTTCTGAATGGTTTAGTGAAAATATAAAAGCTGTTCCTGACAAAAAGCCTTCTTCACTCCTTGCTTTGTTTTGTTTGTTTGTTTGTTTGTTTTCTTAAAGGCCACTGAAATGTATAAAATGGTCTGAGAGAGGATGGTGGTATCAAACCGGATGCCTTCTCACATGGCAGCAACAGTGCATATAAACACGAGTGTGAGTGTAACTGGGTTATGCTTTTCAAAGGGTTTTTAGTCTATTACTTTGGCTAGCACAACAGATTTGGACAGCACTCAGATAAATACAGGTATGTGAAATGTAGTGAAGCAAGTTATAGTTAGGCAGGGCTTTTTTTTTTCTCTTTTTATAACAATGGTGAATGCTATCAAAGGGGAAAAAAACAACACTAAAAAACCCCACACACAGACAAAAAAACAAACAAAAACCACAGCCAAACAAAAAAAAGGACACCAAGCCCCCCCGCCAACAAAAAAGCAAACAAAAAAACCAAAACCCAACCAAAAAACCCCACAAACAAAAAAAAACCCCAAAACCCAAACAAAAACCCCCACAAACAAAAGACAAACAAAAAACAACCAAAACCCCCCACAAACAAAAAACCAACCAAGCAAAAATCCAACCAAAACCCCCACAAACAAAAACCCAACCAAACAAAAAAAACACCAACAAAACCCCCCTCACAAACAACAAAAAAAACCCAAAAAACCCAAAAACCCACCCAACCAAAAAACAACCAAAAACCCCACAAATAAAAAACCAAACAAAACCCCAGCCAAACAAAAAAACCCAACCAAAACCCCCCACAAACAACATAAAAAGCAAACTAAACCAAACCCAACCAAAAAAACCCACAAACAAAAAACAACAAACAAAAACCCAAACCAAACCTCCCACAAACAAAAAACCAAACAAAAACCCAACCAAAAAACCCCACAAACAACCAAAAAAGCAAAGAAAAAACCAATTCAACCAAAAACCCAACCAAACCCCCCCACAAACAACAAAAAAGTAAACAAAAAAACCCCAACAGAAAAAACCTCTCACAAACAACAAAAAAGCAAACAAAAACCCAACAAAAAAACCAACTAAAACCCCCCACAAACAAAAAAAACCCAAAAACCCCACAAACAAAAAACCCAGCTAAAAACCCCTACAAACAACACAAAAACCTAACAAAAATCAAAACCTCTCAGAAACAACAAAAAAGCAAACAAAAAGCCCAACAAAAAACCCAACTTAAACCCCCCACAAACAAAAAAACAAAGAAAAAACCCAACCAAAAACCCCCACAAACAAAAAGCCAAACAAAACCCCAACCCAAAACCCCCACAAAAAAACCCAACCAAAACCCCCCCACAAACAAAACCCCAACCCAAAACCCCCACAAAAAAACCCAACCAAAAACCCCCACGAACAAAACCCCAACCCAAAACCCCCACAAAAAAACCCAACAAACCCCCCCACAAACAAAAAACCCAAACAAAAAACCCCAACAAAACCCCCCACCAAAAAAACCCAAACAAAAAACTAGCCACAAAACCCCAACCCAAAAGCCTACAAACAGACCAAAGAGAACCCCCACCAACCCCAAACCAAACCCCAACCAAAATAAATTACAAAAAACCCACAAAAAATAAATCAACCAAAGCCACAAACAAAGCCACAAACAAAACAATCCCAACAACAACAACAAAAAAAAAAACACAAAAGGGAGGGGGAAAAAAGATAAGGGCAGGGGGAAAAATGAAGATCCTAGCAGTATTTGATCTAGTTTAGACCTTTTGTACAGCCCAGGGCTCCACACAATGCACAATGTCTAACTCTTTTATGCCATGAAAATGAATGAGCTTTGGAAAAACGGCTATTCATTTGTTGTTGTTGTGTTCAACCCTATTCTGGAGTCGCCTGATTTGCATGAACAGAGACATCATTTGCCAGGGGGAAATATACTCAAGCATGCCACGTGGTGGTGGTGGTCTGAAAACAAAACCCCGATGGATCAAGCCGGTCACGCATTGATATATACAGCATCACTCAGTACCTGCTCGGATGGGTGTGATGATTACAGGAGCTAACATCTCTCACTACAAACTCTTTTTTTTTTTAAGGTGACCAATAAAAGCAGGGCAAAACAACAAAAAAAACCCCAACAAACCAAACCAAAACAAAAAACCCCAACCAACAAACCCCCAGGGCTCTTAAAACCGTTCTAATTCCGACCGAGTTCTTAAAGCCTTTTGTATAGGGACTAGGATGCGTATTGCACGGAACGAGTGAAAGCAAACCTTCCACCAACCAGCTCCCTTGCAGGTGGGGTGGACAGGACACTTCTCTAGGTAGCTAACACACACACACACACACACACACAGGTAAAATCCAAAGGGGGTGTGGTGGTCTCTGCAAATGGTCAAGCTGTGAGAACGCTGTACGACGACATCTGGTACACAAATTGTTGTTATCAGAAGGGAAGAAATAAAATGACATAAAATCCAAACTTAAAAAGGGTTTGAAAGAGAAACTGAGTAGGGGGGGGGGAGGAAAAACAACAACCAACAACAAAGAAAGAAAAACCAAAACACAAAACCAAACCAACCTGGGAACTGTGGCACAACAAAAAGGTTATTGAGTAACTGTCTTCTGTGAGAGCTGAAAGCTTTTGTTGATGTCAAAGTGTTTTATGTACAACTAAGGCTTACTGGTTAAATATCTGAGGCGTATCTGGCCTTGAACACTTTCCTTATTATGCTGTAGCTGTAAACAAGATTTCTCAGTCATTTCATCTTCTCAGCAGCTGCGCTTTAACAGAAACAATGATCTCGATACGAAAGAAACCACACACAGGTTACGAGGGTGTTTGGCAGGATATCTGAAAGTGACAGTCTCCGAGGGATCTCTTCCCACACTGCCAGGGGCTGCCACGGGACGGTCCGCTGCAGCCTCTGGTGACGTGCAATGCCGTTGTCTGCTGCTGGAGTAAACCCTTTATTTGGAAAGTTTGCTGATCACTCTGATCAAGGCCCCGTTCTCGTCTTTTAGCCTCTGGTTGTCTGCCTTCAGGTCTGGTAGCATCTACGGAAAGCGAAACACCATGGTTATTCACTGGTGTGCCAAGAGGGAACGCCAGCAAGCAAGGCCAGCCAAGCACTGGGGAGAAAAAAGTCTTGCTTCAGCTTAAGCAGCTCTCCCCCTTCGTGTTGGCAGTTCAGCAAACCCTCACTTCTAAGCAGGATATGGTTAAGAGTTACAGATCAGGAGGCTTCCTTTGCTTGGACTTAGGTGTACTAGAACTTGGAGCTGCAGCTGACAGGCCTCTTAACAAAAGCATTTGCAGGAGCATGAGAAAAGTAATGCAATGCTTCCAGTTTCGGGGTGGGGGGAAGGGAGTGGGGGGAAATGTTAATTCCCAACAATTTAAAGAGGCTTGTCTGTGCTGCACTTGCACAGCTTCAAACAAACATGCTGTGGCTAAGCAGATCTTTGCACTGTGCTCTTGGAAGGTTTCATCCTTATCAGCTACAGTGTGATTCAGGTTGTTAGCTCATAGCATTCATCTTCCAACCGCTTCCACACTCGCGTTGGAGCACACAGCCTGCAAGCTGAGATCATGTCCCCACAGAGCAAAGTTCACCCCAGATCAGATCACTGGAACTGCAGGCTGTACACTCAGGCACACCAGTTAGGAGATGGCAAGTTAAGGTTGCCACATGAGAGGAGTGACATACAAGCACAAAAGCTGGAAGGCAGGAGCCAAGTGAGGTGAGAGTTGGGACAGGATCAGACAGGAAAGGAGGACAAGTCAGTGCACAGAGGTTTGTACTGGGGCAGTATCAGGGAAACCAGAAGTAATCTCGGCAGCTCTTGGCATCTGTATTCACACACTGATAACAAACCACCTACAAGACTCATGGCTGTGTTACCTGCACGGTTTCTAGCAGCAGGTTTACACAGGAGGTGGTAAACAGCCTATTCTGCACAGCAGTTACTCAGTAACCCCAGGTGCAAGTGCATGCAAGAGGTCCAAGTCCAGCTGGTGACTTCTGTAACAAATGCTATGACATTTTTCCATCATGCAGGCTTGCCACCAATTTTGTTTGGACTTTACTGGAGCAAAAACATAGTTTTAACTCCACTATAGTCACAACATAACTACAGACAGAAAAAACTGAGACAGTGCAGGCTTCATTAACTGTGCATTACACTGGAGGCTTCGTTTAGGCCTCTCCTCTAAGGGACTCCTAGCCACAGTCCATTCATGGAACAGCAGAGCCTCTCACAGGGACAAACAGGATGGTGCACTGAAGGGGATGGAGGTTCCAGGATCTCTAGTTATTTACCTGCAAATATCTGAGCACCTGAAAGGAAGATGGCAAGGGACAACAAGAGGGGAAAAGGAAAAGAAGTCTCCACAGGTTGAGTAAGCTAAAACTATTCTGCTAAGCTGGATTCTAACTGCTCCATGGTGGAGCTTAGGGCAAGCCACCTAAACTGAGCTCTTCAGAGTCAAAGGGAAGCCTCCACTATAGTCCCCTGAGAGCTATGCTCTGAACAGAAAGTGCTGTAGAATGCTGGCTGCTTTCAAAGACCACATCAAGGTGTCTGGAACTGGACACCACAAGTAGTCATTTAGCAATTTTCCAGTATCACCTGTGTTAAACGTTGCAAGCTGTAAAGCACAGCTGCAGTCTGAGGCACAGTGGCAGGGCTGATACCCAGAAAAGAGGCACATGTACCATGCCTTTGTGCAAGCATCTGGCAGCGCTGGGATAAACCCAGGGCCGTCGCTTTGTTATGCAAAGCAATTAACACCTTTCCTTCCTCCTCCTCCTCTTTTGGACTCCACACCAAAGATCCTGGATGAAAACTCAACAGCCTTTATCTAGCCAAGCACAAGGACTCAAGGGAGTCTGATTTGGTTCTTTTTAATGGTGCATCTCAGCAAATGTTGTCCTGTGTGTGGCTTCCCATGAAGCCTCAGAGAAACTCCAGGAACATCACAAGTCGCCTTTTGACTTGCTGACTAGGCCAATGGCATCCTGGCCTGTATCAAGAATAGTGTGGCCAGCAGCAGCAGGGAAATCATTGTGCCCCTGGACTCTGCACTGGTTAGGCCACACCGTGAGTCCTGTGTCCAGTTCTGGGCCCCTCAGTTTAGGAAGGACATTGAGACACTTGAACGTGTCCAGAGAAGGGCAACAAGGCTGGGGAGGGGTTTGGAGCACAGCCCTATGAGCAGAGGCTGAGGGAGCTGGGATCGTTTAGCCTGGGGAGGAGGATGCTCAGGGAGACCTCATTGCTCTCTACAACTACCTGAAGGGAGGTTGTAGCCAGGTGGGGGTTGGTCTCTTCTCTAAAGCAACCAGCACCAGAACAAGAGGACACAGTCTCAAGCTGTGCCAGGGGAAGTTTAGGCTGGAAGTGAGGAGAAAGTTCTTCACCGAGAGAGTCATTCACCATTGGAATGTGCTGCCCAGGGAGGTGGTGGAGTCACCATCCCTGGAGGTGTTCAAGAGGGGATTGGATGTGGCAGTTGGTGCCATGGTCTAGTCATGAGGTCTGTGGTGACAGGCTGGACTCAATGATCTTTGAGGTCTCTTCCAACCTTGGTGATACTGTGATACTGTGACTAGGGAGCTGCAGCCTACTACTCTTAATTACCTGCAGGCAGCCCCACAGACTGGAGTGCTTTCTGCTGAACTAGTTTAACAAAAGAGCTGTTGTTCCAATTTAGAGCTTTGTCACTATCCAGTCTGCAAATCTCTGCAGATAAATCTTAATCCTGATGAAACTGAGCGGTGGAACAGGTAGCACAAAAAGATTTTATCTTTTTTTCTTTCTAAGTCTTCCAAAGCCTAGGGAAGGCTGGTAGGAGACAAAAGCAGTTAGGAGTAATAGGAGACTGACCAGGAAGGCTAAGCTCAAGTAACCTGAAATACTTCTGCTTCTCATCTATACTAAGCATAACACACTAGCCAAAGGCATCTGCACAATCTTCTTGGAGCACTGCAGCACTGCATTACTGTGGTGGTCAAACTCCTCCTGAGGTAACACCACACACCTTTAATGTGCACAGGCAGGACAAAAAGCTTTGGAGTAGAATCACAGAATCACAGAATTGTTAGGGTTGGAAGGGACCTCAAGGATCAGCCAAGTTCCAACCCCCCTGCCATGGGCTGGCACTCCTCACACTACAGCAGGTTGCTCACAGACACATCCAGCCTGGCCTGAAAAATCTCCAGGCATGAGGCTTCCACCACCTCCCTGGGCAACCTGTGCCAGTCTCTCACCACCCTCATGGGGAACAACTTCTTCCTAACATCCAGTCTCAATCTACCCATTTCTAGTTTTGCTCCATTCTCCCCAGTCCTGTCACTCCCTGACACCCTCAAAAGTCCCTCCCCAGCTTTCTTGAAGCCTCCTTCAGAAACTGGAAGGCCACAAGAAGGCCCCAACTCCCTCAGTCTGTCCTCGTAGCAGAGCAGCTCCAGCCCTCTGCTCCTCCTCTTGGCCCTTCTCTGGACACCTTCCATCACTTCCAGATCCTTCCTGGAACAGAGGCTCCAGAACTGGACACAGTGCTCCAGGTGTGGTCTCAGCAGAGTGGAGCAGAGGGAGAGAATCCCCTCCCTGGCCCTGCTGCCCACACTTCTCTTGCTGCAGCCCAGGCTTTGGGTGGCTTTCTGGGCAGCAAGTGCACACTGGAGGTTCCTGTTGAGCTTCTCATCCACCAGCACCCCCAAGGCCTTTTCTTCAGGGCTGCTCTCAGGCCAGTCCCTGCCCAGCCTGTATCTGTGCCTGGGATTGCCATTCAACGAAATTACAGCTACCTGCTGGACCCCACACTTGGCATGCCAATTTGCTTCTCACCAAGAGAGGAAAGTATCTTCCTGTGATGAGATACTTGAACAGGATTTTGCCTGTCTGTATTACAGGACTAGCCAATAACTCTTCAGTGCTGCCATTAAGCAAATTATTCAGTAATCACCTAGGATACATGGAGTCCACTGACAAACCTGTAAAGTAATGATCATGTCTGTGTTTGCTGGATGATCTAAGTCTTTCTGTACAAAACAGCTTTAAATAGAGGTTACAAAAAGCTCCTGAAGTGTAAGGTACCTGTTCAGATTAAACCAGGCACACTGCTGTGGTTAAGCTATGATCATAACATCAAATCTCCTCGCTCTGTTCCCTTTTGCTAGCCAGGCTTCTCAAGCTCCACAATGATGTGCCACTGAAGACTATCCCCTGCAATAAGGAACAGTGAGTAGTGTTCTATGGGTTAACACCCTGACTGGATTACCACAGCTAAAGGAATGCCAGTGCTAGCAAAAAACCAACCAACCACAGTATGGCTGTGTGGCTGTGGCCAGCAGTCATTAGATTAGCTCAGTTGTGTTGAAAACCCACATTGTTAGCCTAAGCTGAGGTAAGACAGGGCTGCCCTAGAGGGACAGCTCTCCCTCCTGGTGCAGCAGTACGCTCCTCCTGCTTTCTGTGTGTTAGCTGAGTGACTCAGCAACAGTGGGGTGAGGTGGATCAAGTAACAAATAAAAGCTTTGGTATTCAGCCAGGTCAGTGAGATGACTTGAATCAAGTCAGCAAGGGTTAATACAAGGGAACACTGAGGAATGCAGGGTCTGGATCAGGAACAACCTTTCTATCCACATCCTATTGTTAAGCAAACTCCAGGAAGACATTAAGCCAAAGGATAAATCCCCTCTCTCTTTCCTGCCTCTTACTGGGGCAAACCTGAGGTTGGACTCTGAGGAGGAGGGAAAAAAACCTCACACCCATCACCTTGCTTTGCAGTGGAAAGGAAGGCAGGTGAGGGGAAGCAGTTTAGCAGCTCACTGTTTGTTTGGTTTGGGGGTTTTCTTTTCTTCACCTACACATCTTGAAAGCTCACTGAAACCTCCATCCTGCCAGTGTTTTCCAAGATGGAACCCCAAGCAGTTTGTAAGTTAACAGAAGAAGACTGAACCAGATGACCCAGTAAGTATGAACCAATCTCACACACCAGTAGCTTGTGTGTGTCTGTCTTTGCACAGTCTATGTACTATGGGATTCTGGTCCAGGACTAGAATGCCAACATACATAGCAACCACCTTGACTCAGTGCTAAAATGAGGTCTTTTAAGCTGTCTAGATACCAATAAAGATTAGCCAGAACCACACAGGAAGTTAATATGTAAAAATTATTAATTAACTTGAAATTCCAATACAGTCCTGAAGGTAAAAGACTTTGGTCCCTTCTAAACACTAAAATACACAAATACAAGAAAGTTCTTAATACAGCTGTTCAGGAAAGCACAGTACTATAAACACTTCTCAAACACTCATTAGTTGAGACTAGATCTCTATCACAGGCTCACAGGATGTTAGGGGCTGGAAGGGACCTCCAGAAATCATCGAGTCCAACTCCCTGCCATAGCAGGACCAGAGAATCCAGCACAGGGCACACAGGAACACATCCAGACAGGGCTGGAAAGGCTCCAGAGAAGGAGACTCCACAACCTCTCTGGGTAGCCTGCTCCAGTGCTCTGGGACCCTCCCAGTGAAGAAGTTCCTCCTCATGTTGAGGTGGAACCTCCTGTGCTGGAGTTTCTATCCATTGCCCCTTGTCCTATCCCAGGGTGCAAGTGAGCAGAGCCTGTGCCCTGCCTCTTGACCCCCAGCCCTCAGATATTGATAGACATTAATTAAATCCCCTCTTAGTCTTCTCTTCTCCAGACTGCACAGCCTCAGGGCTCTCAGCCTCTCCTTACCAGGTAGTGCTCAGTCCCCTCAGCATCCCCATAGCCCTCCCTTGGACTCTCTCCAGCAGATCCCTGTCCCTCCTGATCTGGGGAGCCCAGAACTGTATCAATTCTGGACGCAGTAAGAAAGCTCAGTCCTTAACTTCGATTTGTTAGAAAACTAGAGGCCAAGAAGGGAGTGACTTCAGCATATCTTAGGGCACACTCAAATCCCTGCAGTTGTTGCTAGGGTTGTGCCATGCCAAAGGCCTCCTGGGTCAGGGCCAATTTATTTTCAAGTAAGCCAAGCCAAGCTTCTGTGCTAAGGAGGCCAAGAGCAGACCACACCAACACATCTGCGACACCTGCGGGCGGGACCCCACACGTCATGCTTTAGCCACACTTCCAGGACCGAGCAGCAGAAGTCAGTTTCTCACACACAGACACAAGTGTTAATAGTAAAATTCTACCCAAGCACAAACTGGATGTCAGCACCTGCCTGGCTACACAAAGGAGAGGCAGAAATTACAAGTCCACAGAGCGCAGTTGCCTACAGGACCCTGACAGCTTGGCAAGCACTCGGGTCAAGGCCCTATTCTCAGTCACCAGTCGCTCATTTATGTGTCTCAAGGACTGAATCTGCTTTATTTGTTGCAGGTTCTGCAGGAATCAAAGAAATAGAGGAGTGAAAACAAGAAAAAGAAAAAAACCCAACCCAAACAGCACCACCCCCACCATGTACACTGTGTTTAAAAGAGGTAGAGACGAGCAGAACTGAAAGAAAACTTAGAAGAGAGTTTGGAGTCGATAAGTCACTGTGAAAGGAAAGTATCAAACAAGTGGCACATTCTTGAAGAGCAATCTAAGAACCAGCAGTGATTAGTCACAGCTTTCCAAAACAGCTCAGGATACATTAACAATGAGAGCTATTCCTGGAATTCTTTGCTTAACATCCTAATTGCCCAAAGCAAATCTCCTATTCAAAAGCCTGTAAATAATGACACGTTTAACATATGCTTTTAAACCACAGGTTAACAAACCATGGGAAGACCATTTCATCTGGGCTCCAAAACTTTCACAGGGTGCTTACTGAAAGGGAGCTTTTGGAAGGAGGCATTACACTTGCATTCTCTGTTTCTCTTGAGAGCCCAGCCTTCCCTAGCAGGAATTTGCAGGCTGATGACAGAAGCTCACCTGGTGCCTTCCACTCTCAGACACAACTATTCTTCCTCTACCATAGTTTATTTTCTACATTATTTCACCTCTAAAGACCCCCCAAGGAATCACTGACACTGTGCTCTCCCTTACAGCACAATCTCTTGGCTTGAGTCCAAGGGAGCTGGAGGCACCGTGGTTGCCTTCTGCCTACCTCTGCCTGTCCCCTTCAATGATTTCAACAGAACTTCATGCAGGCGTTTTAACAGAAAGCATCTGGAAGTTAATGCCACTTCCAAGCACCAGAGGGAGCTGAGAAATGAGCTTCAAAGGAAGTCTTTTAGCAAGCAGCAACACTCCCTTCTGTGCATGTTGGTAGCTTTATGTCCTGCCCAGGGAGGTGGTGGAGTCACCAAGCCTGAATGTGTGTAAAGGTGGTTTGGATGTGGTGCTTGGGGAGGTGGTTTAGGGGTGAGCCTTGTAGAGTAGGGTTCTGGGTTGGACTTGGTGATCCTGAGGGTCTTTCCCAACCTGAATGTTTCTGTGATTCTGTGACAAAGTGTCAAAATAGTGGTGGTGGTGGTCCTTTAAAATTTTGGAATGCAGAAGTATTTTCTATTCCATCATCTTCTGCAGGTTTTCTGCTTCGATCCTGTCACTTTGGTTAGCTCTCTTCAATTACTGTATTGGAGGACAGAACACAAAACTAATCTGCCAAATTTCTCACCCTTCTTAATCCTAGCAGAGGACTGAACATTGCTAAACTAGGAAATGAGGAAGTCATACCATGACTAGTGAAAAACCCAAAGGAGCCAGGCATGCCTTTAAGAAGCACTCTCCTTCTGGGACTCGATTCATATGGGGCTGAAAAAGCCAGCAATCAGTGCATGTGGTCAATGTCATTCATGTGCCAGTGTCTGACATCTATCTACTGCATTTTGTTCACTAAAAGCTGATTACTACTCATTCTATGCCAACAAAAGTTGTTCTTTTGATATTGGTAACATCCTGGCTGATGCAGAATTCAAAGAGCATGAGATGAAGGTTGAAGCAGCATCTAATGCTTACAACACCTATTGGAGCAGCTTGAGCTAGTCCTTAGCTTAGATACTACTTGCAATTGGGAACATTCCAGAGACATTTGAGTGACAGATAAATAATGTAAGGGATTGGGTACAGAATGATGACAATAGACAGGTTAATAGAATTCCATTGGTGTACCAAATTCCTTGTATCTCACAGCAGAGTTTGTTCTCTTGGCTGCTGGCTCTGCTTCTGGCATCAGGCTGTGCTATCCTCCCCTCTGACCTTGGTAGCTTTTTCTATTTGGCTTCCATCAAGGTACAAGGGGAGGGGGTGGCCAAGCTGGTGTTAGAACAGAATAGAATAAACCAGGTTGGAAGAGACCATCAAGATCATCACGTCCAACTTATCACCCAACACCACCCAACCAACTAAACCATGCAACCAAGCACCCTATCAAGTCTCCTCCTCAACACGTCCAGTGATGGTGACTCCACCACCTCCCTGGGCAGCCCATACCAGGGGAGGTGGTGGAGTCAGCATCATTGGAGGTGTTCAGGTGTGTGTGGTTGCATAGCTGTCTTGGGGCCCTTTGTCCCCCAGAGGGGACGAGGAGGCAATCTGTGCAAACTGTTAAACTCTGTGTGTGTATGTGTATATATATATATATATATGTGTGTGTAAACACACTCTGTACATGTTTATGGCCTTTTATACTGTTACATTTGTTTCTTCTGTAAATACAATTCCATTTTTAATTCCATTTTTACTGCCAAGTTCTGAGTGTGGTGAGATTTGCTCTCTGGGGGAGATTTCTTGGTTGCATGGTTTAGTTGATGGGGTGGTGTTGGAGGATAGCTTGGACATGACAATCTTGAAGGTCTCTTCCAACCTGGTCTATCCTATCCTATCCTATCCTATCCTATCCTATCCTATCCTATCCTATCCTATCCTATCCTATCCTATCCTATCCTATCCTATCCTATCCTATTTCCAAGAAAATAAGTTCCAGGGGGGGATCTAATTCAACCCACAACGCCTATTCAGTTATATGCTACCATTACAGTTAATGAACTATATTGTATCCAGCCTACAATTCCATCTTGATTAGACTGAGAAACCTTTTCACTTCAACCATCTCTGAATGTTCTTTGCCAGCCACTGTGTTGCAGAAGGAGAAGTTTCATCACCTTGTTAGAAGTTTTGGGTCTGCTTACGCTGGTGTAAAAACTTCACTACAAGCTGTATCACAGTACCACAGTACATGACAGGTTCGAAGGGACCTCCACAGATCAAGTCCAACCCCCACCCTGCCCGAGTAGGGTCACCCAGGGTAGTCTCCTGATCATTGCACAGGAATGCATCCAGGTGAGTTTGGAATGTGTCCAGAGAAGGAGACTCCACAACCTCTCTGGGCAGCTCCAGGGCTCTGTCACCCTCACTCTAAAGAAGTTTCTCCTCATGCTGTGCTGAAACCTTCTCTGTTCAAGTTTGTCTCCATTGTTCCTTGGCTTATTGCTGTGCACCACCCAAAAGAGCTTGGCCCCCTCCACTTGACACCCAGCCCTCAGCCATTGATAGACATTGATCAGATCCCCTCTCAGCCTTCTCTTCTCCAGACTAAACAGCCCCAGGGCTCTCAATCTTTCTTCACAGGGGAGGTGCTCAAGTCCCCTAAGCATCCTCGTGGCTGTATGACTTAGGTGAATTTGAATTGCAGTGTAACTGAGTTCTCTTCTGGTGAGCTTACAGGGACCAACAATACTGAGAGACTACACGTTTACCGACAGGGTTATGCATCTTGTTATTCACAGCTTAGCGTGCAAGAGTTTACTTACTTTCAGTTCCTCTTCCATTTCAGATATCCTTCTTTCTAGAGCTCTTTTTTCCTAAATCAGAAGATGCATGTTAACACTGAACAATACCCATTCACAAACAATTCAACATTGCTGCTTGGCAAGACTGTGGCATCAGTGAAATACTTCAAGTTTCACAGGTCATACAACCAAAAGCGTAGTGTGGACAGGAAACTTGTGATGGCAGTGCTAGAAATTTTGTCAATATGGAATTTTTAATGTCTGAGGAGGAAGAGAGACAGAAATTTACATCAAGTCCCCAAAAAAATGTAACCCCTTCCTTGACACAAATTTAAGCTTACTGCCACTACCATTTCTTTGGATGTATTTTTTTCCACGAGCTAAGTTTCTCTAACAGCTGGATGTACAAGAAATGCAGAAAATCATCAGAAACAAACAAGACTCTTACAAAAACCCCAAGCACCAAAGGACTGAAACACCTGTCTGAGCTCAGTGGGGTCTGTCCACACCATAAACTGCAAGGTGTGTGCAAGATCCATCCACATTCACATTACAGGGGTTCGTCTGCACACCAAAGGAATCCAGCTACATGATTATCACCTGCTCACTGAGCGAGTGTGTCCTGAGTATATTCTGCATTTCTAGTTCAGTTTTATCCCCCCCCCCCTTTTTTTTTCCCCCCTCTCTTTTTTTCTCCAATTTTACCTGAGAAGCAGGAGAAATTATCCTTTGCAGAGAACTTCAGGGTGTTTGGATTGCACTCATTACAATACCTGAGCCAGAGCTTACTGGAAGTTAGCTGAGGGCGTTTTCTACACTGTGCTGCAGGCTGCAGTGCAGACACACGTTTGTAGCTGTCAATGAGGTTACTCTGTTCAAACCTAGCTTTCAACACATCTGCCAGAGGAATGAGCTAATGCAATAGACTTGGGAGGGTTTACAGCCGATTGCTTTGCTTTCCTGTGTCAGACAATGCGGTTGTGTCTCATTTAAAAGCAGCTGCAGCTGTCAGTAGGTCTACATTCAGACTTTTCCAAAGTGTGAGAGGCAAAAGCAGCAGATTGTTGCAAAGTGGCCATAGGCATCTGCATACAAGAGTGCTGTGCAAAGAGCAAGCAGCATGGACTGAAGTGTGTAAAACTTTGGTTAGATCATACCGCCCAGTTGATACTGACTCTTGCCGGTCACCTTTCAGATACAAATCATTGGGATTTAGTTTCATCACAGTGCACTCACACCCCCACATTTTCCCAGTTTAGAAAACAATGTTAAAGCTTTCTCCAAGTAATAGATTACTGCAGTGGTATGTACTCAAGTCCTTCAAGTTCAATCTTTTCCCATACTGGTGCTGACTGATAGTAATGGGCATGGATAGCAAGCACCAGAAGTTAACTGCAGTAAGCAAGTGACTAACAAAGACCCCCATGTCACCTGACACCACTTGGAATTGCATCAGTTACCTACTAGCTCTGCAGGACAACAAATATTGTCAGTGCTGTTTTCATAAGCAGGATTTGACACTTCCTGCCATCACCAAGGGATAAATGGTCACATAAATCCCAAGCCTTCACATGGTTGGAAATCACTAGTGTCCTTAGGATGCATTTGCTTAACTAGGGCATTGAGCTGCTCTGAAAAGAAGTTTAAAGTGATGAAATCCAAGGAACATTTCCTAAATCCTGGGTGAATTCTTTTAGCCATACAGCATTACCACTGTCTTTATGCTTTGATACTGATGCATTCAGGAAAGGTAACATTTTGCTGTTGGGCTGAATGCCTTTAGGGAAAAATAAAGAAGGCAAAAATGTCTACTGCAGGCAACTGCTTTGATGCAAGGGCCTGTCCTGGGAAAAACCAAAGCAGTCATTTCAAACTGAAATAATACCTAGCTCTGCAGCACTGCATGGAACCCACACAATCCTGGATATAGCTGCATCTATGAAATAATTAGATGCCCACTTGGGTTGCCTTGATAACACCCAGGAAACCAAATTAAAGCTGCTGATGAAACTTGTCAACTCAAGAAATCACTGTCTGCAGCAGGAGGGCAGAAAAATCAAGGAGAAAGAGATGCTAAAAGGCCACTGCAGTTATAAGGAGAGATTCAGACAATGGTCTCTGCCCTCATGAGACCCCACCTGGAGTACTGCATCCAATTCTGGTGCCTCCAGCATTAAGAGGAACACAGAATGAATGACAAGGGGCAACAGCTTTAAGCTTGAGGAGGGTAGACTTAGATTGGATATTAGGAAGAAATTCTTTACAGTGAGGGTAGTGAGACACTGGGACAGGTTGCCCATGGAGGGTGTGCATGTCCCCTCCCCGGGGGTGTTCAAGGCAAGGCTAGATGAGGCCTTGAGCAACCTGACCTAGTGGAAGGTGTCCCTGCCCATGGCAGCGGGGTTGGAACTAGATGATCATTAAGGTGCCTTCCAACCCAACCCATTCAATGCATCTATGAACTTCAGGAAGTGTCTCAGAGTATTTCTACAACTGCAGGTACTCCTACAAAATCCACCAGGTTTTAGTTTATACACCAGGCAGGTTTGTAGAACTAAACATTCTTCTAGGCTTCAAATACTGGAAAGTAAACATAAAGGGGTAGTCCATGTGATGTTTGCTAACTAGATACATCACATCACTTATTACTGTCCAAGGTAATTTAGTTTCCTTCCTGCTGAAGTGTCTTGTGCCATTCCAGGATCAGGGGAGGAGAAAGCAACATGTAGCCAATACCAGAACAAAACCCAATGTAATTTACATTGCTCTGGAACTAAACTTTTATAGGGGTTGATTGGAAACCAGCATGGAAGTACAGCCTAAAATCATCACATGTCCAGCTTCTGAAATGATTCCTGTAGTCTGCCTCACAGATGGATTCACTACGCGACTCCTTTCCCACTCAGTTCAGGTTTGTTTCTGACCCTGGTGCCCCTTCTTCTACCACTGCTTACTCATTCTTCCCCTCCACCCCAGTATCATATTCCCTCTGGAGAAATTTACAGTACAAGGGAAGAGACAGATTAATTTTGTATCATCAGCAGGTTTAAGGTCTCCTTGCAGTGAGGTAGAAAGTGCTACTTCACTGCCAAAAATAACTAGCAGAATGACAGGCGTGCTTCTGGAAAGCTCTGAGGAAATGAAAGTCTTAGACTCTTGGAAACGTATTAGAAGCTGAGGCACTCTGAACCTACCCTCTGGAGTGCCAGCATTGTTTTGGATGAGTTAGAACAAGTGGCAGATTCCTGGAGGACAGTGGGCTTTGGAACCTGATTATCACGAACCAACAGGCAACCTGAAGGCAATTCCTAAGACTAATTCCATCTCGCAATTTATTGCCAACTTGAAACCTCAAGTCCCCAAACCTTCTACAAAAATGCAAGTTACAAGAAAGGCTTCTGCTCCCACCAAAACAGATCCAAGCCAGGAGTTGCAAAACAAAATAAATCAAAGCCTGAGCTGGAGTGCTTGAGATCTCTGGCAGAAACTCACCCTTTTCTCCATTTCCAAGAGCGATCTGTCAGCAAATCTTTCTTGTCTCTGGAACACAGAATTAATAAGGACATTGGTACTTAAACAACACAAACCAGAGGGAAACCAACTCAACTGGGTCATTCAGTATTCTGCCTTAAAGGCTGCTCAGGGATGTAACACTAAAATAAAGAATCAAGAATGAGCCAGACGTATCTCACACTTCCTCTGTGACTATCCTTGTGTGATTTGTTCACCGCACAGCCCTTAGCAAACAGCAGCCTTGGCAAATGCAGCACTTCCAGCTGCAAGTAAACAACTTTGAAATGCACTTAACTGATGTTTATGGGGTACACGTGGGAGACACTCAAGTACAGGTAAGCCATTGCAATTGTGATCTGAGACTAACAAAACACTGTTTCTACGGCAATTTCAGACTCATTTAACTTGTGTGTATGCCACACTAATTTAACACTGTGCAGCACTCTTATCTGCCAGCAGTTACCTGTAGCTAGAGTATACTATTTGCTCTTCAGTTCCAAGATTAAGCTATCTAAGCAGCCAGGAAAGAGCTGTCAAGCTATGCCAGCCTGCCAGCAGGTTTCTGAATTAGCCAAGCCCAACTGACAGTTGGAATAATAAGAATAATAGCGTAGAAAGTGTTTATCCCTACCCTGCAGAGAAGCTTCAGGTACATGCTGGCAAGGAGCACTACTACTTAAATGAGCAGGAGGCAGTCTCAGACATTTTATTTGCAGCTGAAGACCAGAATCCTATGTTCTTTTCTCTTTATAAACAGAGATGTACCCTAATGCCTGTCAGAGAGGTCCCCATAGCCTGGGATGTTTCTAGTTTGCCATCTGCTTTGCCACCCTAGGACATGCCTTGCTTTGTTTTATACAAACCTGAGTGGTCTTCTCCAACTGTAGCTTGAGATCTGTAAGTTCCATGTTGGTATCATGTAATTGTGCTTTGAGTTTTTCATTTTCAGCTAGAATCTGTTCATAAAGCTAAGAGAAAACAGTCATTTTGATAAAGTGCTGCAGAAGAATTCAGTGAGGTTAGCTGAAAAATGTCAATGCCATGACTGAGTTGCATGTAAAATGAACAAACACATTCATAGTCTAGAAAGTCAATGATAGGTTTTGAAGGTGTTTAGAACAAGCAAGCACTTTACAAAATACCCTCTTACCAAATGTTTCCAGAAACAAACAGCTTTGCATAGGGAGCACACAACTTGCCCTACTTGCATTAAAAAAAGAATAAAACCCCCTTTTTTTGCTTCAGACTTGACAGATCAGACACCACAGTCAACTTTCTGACAAACCCCCCCTCTACTTTAAAGCAAGGTCTAAAGGAATGTTGACACTGTAAGCATATGATCTGGAAAGCACATTAAATAAAAGGCCTTACAGACATACAAAGCAGTTTCAATGACACAATGAACTGAAAAATACAACATTATAACGTGTGTCATTACAAACAATGGATCCCAGCTGTCCTGGACTTTTCCCTTGCCTAGAAAAGACATGTGGGTTCTCAGAAGTTGGGTTTTGTAACCTGCATTTCACCCACTGTAGTGAGTGCTCTGCTCCTCCCATCAGCTAAGCTGCCTTAAGCAGATTTTAGGCTCATAGAATGGTCCAGGCTGGAAGGGACCTCCAGAGCTCATCCATTCTGACCTCCCCGCACTCAGCAGGGACATCCCCAACTGGATCAGGCTGCCCAGGGCCTCCTCCAGCCTCACCTTGAAGATCTCCAGGGAAGGAGCCACAACCACCTCCCTGGGCAACCTGTGCCAGTGTTCCACCACTCCCACAGGAAAGAACTTTTTCCTAACATCCAATCTAAAGAGCAGATTAAGATTGGATGCCGGGAAGAAGTTCTTTACTATGAGGGTGGTGGAACACTGAAACTGTGATGCAACGTGAGACTATAACCAGACAATTTATGATACTAAAGTCCTATTTTCACACCAAAATAATCAGCTCAGATACCTTCTTAAAATCAGTGCTATCTTCTTTTTCTAGTCTACTGCAGTGTGACTGCCCCTGCGCGGAATCAAAACGTTCACCTGAAGACATGCTGAGGGATCCGGTGTCATACCTGCAAAAGAAAAGGGCTCCTTTTAATTTGTCTGTGTGTCCAAACTGAGACCACTCACTTCATCCAGGATGGTGAGCTTGCTGTGACCCATCTGAAAACAGCCAAATGCCATCACAGGTTTTAGTTAAAGCCACTGCCTTTTCATTCGATCCACCTGTAAGTTTTCCCATTCCCTCAATGCTTCAGGGTCCCATTGGGGAAAGATTTTCAGATTGCTCAGCCAAGTAAGTAGCTGCCTTGTATGCAAAGAAACTTCAAAATACTTTAAGAATATATTATTAAAGCAAATAGTTACAGATCTTAAAGGACTTCATGTTAAAGACCACCTATTAAAAAATATCTCTCTTGATCTCAATCTGTCTCTATCTCTGCCTCTCTCTCTCTCTCTGTCTCTAGCTCTGTCTCTGTCTGTCTGTGTCTCTCTTTCTGTCTCTCTCCATCTGTCTTTATCTGTCTCTCTCTACCTGTCTCTATCTCCATCTGTCTCTCTCTCTGTCTCTATCTCTATCTCTCTCTCTGTCTATCTGTCTCTCTCTGTCTCTCTGTGTCTCTATCTCTCTCTGTCTCTCTCCATCTGTCTTTATCTCTCTTTGTCTCTCTCTACCTGTCTCTATCTCCATCTGTCTCTGTGTTTCTATCTCTCTCTGTCTCTCTCCATCTGTCTTTATCTCTCTCTACCTGTCTCTATCTCTGTCTCTCTATCTCTCTATCTCTATATCTCTCTGTCTCTATCTGTGTTTCTATCTCTCTCTGTCTCTCTCCGTCTTTATCTCTCTGTCTCTCTCTACCTGTCTCAGTCTCTCACTGTCTCTCTCTCTGTATCTCCCTGTCTCTATCTGTGTTTCTATCTCTCTGTCTCTCTCCATCTGTCTTTATCTCTCTCTGTCTCTCTCTACCTGTCTCTGTCTCTCACTGTCTCTGTCTCTCTGTCTCTATCTGTGTTTCTATCTGTCTCTCTCCATCTGTCTTTATCTCTCTCTGTCTCTATCTCTCTCTATCTGTCTCTCTCTCTGTCTCTGTGTCTCTGTCTCTCTGTGTCTCTCTTTACCTGTCTCTCTCTACCTGTCTCTATCTCTCTCTATATGTCTCTCTCAGTCTCTCTGTCTCTATCTCTCTCTCTGTCTCTTTTGGCCTTCTTACCTTTTGTATTTAATTTACTTTTGTAAACAGTATCTCAATTTAGCCTCCAATTTGGTGTGAGTGTGGTTATTCACTCCCTTGGGGTAAACCCCTTCTGTCCTCAGCCTGCGCTGTTTGGGCTCAACCATGACAAAGGGCAACAAAGAAGAATGCTTGCACAAGAATTCTGTAGCCAGTGGTGCTGCATCCACTGTGTCCTAGAAAATGCCCAACCTGCCTTCAGCATGCTACAAACATATAGCCCAATGCATTCCTCAGAATGGAGAATCCCACCCACAAGTGGCAGAAAACAGTCAGCAGTGTTAACTTTACAGTTTCATTAACGCTTCTGAAGCTCAACCCTTCTACTACCAGGGTTAAGTTCAATCTGTATCTGTCCAGCAATAACTTAAAATGAGAATATGCAAGCAAAAACTGTAACCATGCAAATGTGTTTAAGTTGCACATACCTTGAAAGGCTATCACTCTGAATTGGGGAGGGGTAAAAAGAGAGAAGAAGAATAGAAGATCAGGTTAATAATTAAAACATGTAACAACATCTAAACAGTATAGCTGAACAGTTCTGTTAAATGCTTCCCAACAGTACACAGTATCTGAACACTGTCAAGTTTCAATGTTGTTATGTCTGAAACAGGAAAGAAATATGTGCTAGAGTGTGCTTGCCAAAGTATGATTTACAAGGATGCTAACATCACACTCTGGAATTCCTAAACACTGGCATCATTTCAGCAGTTGGTGCCTTCTGCCATTCGCCTGCCTGTTATCAAAGGCATCAGAATGGTGTTCCCTGAACTCCCTGTTCCTTCCTTCACTTCTTGAACATAGAATCATAGAATTGTCAGGGTTGGAAGGGACCTCAAGGATCATCCAGTTCCAACCCCCTGCCATGGGCAGGGACACCTCACACTACAGCAGGTTGCTCACAGCCACATCCAGCCTGGCTGCAAAAACCTCCAGGCATGAGGCTTCCACCACCTCCCTAGGCAACCTGTGTCAGTCTCTCACCACCCTCATGGGGAACAACTTCTTCCTGACATCCAATCTCAATCTCCCCGTTTCTAGTTGGTACCCATTTTTAGTTCAGTGCCTGGGCAGCATCAAAAGATGCAGCAGATCCAGAGAAGTGATTCTGCCACTTTGCTCTGCTCTGCTGAGACCTCACTTGGAGTGCTGTGTGCAGGTCTGGAGCCCTCGATATAGAATCATAGAATCAATAAGGTTGGAAAAGACCTCAAGGATCAAGTCCAACCTGTCACCCAACACCTCATGACTACTAAACCATAGCACCAAGTGCCATGTCCAACTCCCTCTTGAACACCTCTGGGATGGTGACTCCACCACCTCCCTGGGCAGCACATTCCAACGGCTAACAACTCTCTCTGTGAAGAACTTTCTCCTCACCTCCAGCCTAAAATGACATGGAGCTGATGGAGAGGGTCCAGAGGAGATCCATGAGAATGATCAAGGGGTTGGAGCAGCTCTGCTACAAGGACAGGCTGAGGGAGCTGGGGGTGTTCAGCCTGGAGAAGAGAAGGCTCCAAGGAGATCTAAGAGCAGCCTGCCAGGACCTGAAGGGGGCTACAGAAAGGCTGCAGAGAGACTGTTTGCAAAGGCCTGCAGGGACAGGACCAAGGGCAATGGCTTCAAGAGCTGGAGAAGAGCAGATTTAGATTGGATGTGAGGAACAAGTTCTTTCCTATGAGGGTGGTGGAACACTGGTACAGGTTGCCCAGGGAGGTGGTTGAGGCTCTGTCCCTGGAGATCTTCAAGGTGAGGCTGGAGGAGGCCCTAGGCAGCCTGATCTATGTGGGGATGTCCCTGCTGACTGCAGGGAGGTTGGACTGGATGAGCCTTGGAGGTACCTTTTGTCCCAGATCATTCTATGGTTACACAATTATTGCATGTTTAACTAAGACAGGTGTGAGATGACAGAACCCCACCACCTAAGCAATGACCACCACTTGCTTCTCACCTCAAGGAAACAGAGGAAGTTCTGTACAGAAAGACTTCAGATTTTTTTCCTTTTTACCTTGAAGGCATGCTGTACGCTAAGCAGGTCCTTTTAACCTTCAGCTACAATCTAGGGCAGCCACCACAAGGAAGTAAACCACTCCTGCATTATTTCTCAGCAGCTGCTCTTTCTGAAGGTTGTTTTTCTTTGCTTCTTGTGGACTCCCCAGGGTGCTGTGGGAATGTGAAAATCTCCCAGCTCTCTATTCCCCTGCTGCACTGACACCTCCCAAATGGAAACTCAAGGAGTTACACACAGACCATCTGAGAAACAATATTTTCCAGCCACACACAGGGAGACAACAAATGAGCTGGTGAGGGAAGACAGCAGTAATTGCTAGAGGCAGGAAAATATTCCCATCCTCCTGGCTGAGGCTGGGAACATGAGAAGCTGGAAAAGGTCTCTGTGATCTTTGGAAAGCTATGCAGCAGCAGTTTCCATTCCCTGAAAGCTGTGCGGCCCTGCTGCTGCTGCTCAAGCACCATCCAGCCTCCACACCTCACTGAAAGAGCAGGACATTTCTCAAGCACACAGCTGCTCTTGCTCCCCTCACTTTTCACAGAACACCTTTTGGGAGGATTTTTTTCAGTGTGGTCTTTACCCTATTCTCTTCCTTTATCTCCCCTTCAATTTCTGGGAGCTCAGCTCAGTCATCATTTTTGACATTAAAAAAATATACATGCATAAGGCTTGAGAAGAAATGATGCCAATAATTTAGAGCAGCTTCCAGTGCCTGAAGGGGGCTACAGGAGAGCTGGGGAGGGACTCTTTGCACGGGCTTGTAGTGATAGGACAAGGGGCAATGATTTCAAGCTGGAAGAGTGGAGATTTAGATTGGATGTTAGGAAGAAATTCTTTACAGTGAAGGGTGGTGAGGCACTGGAACAGGTTGCCCAGGATGCCCCCACCCTGGAGGTGTTGAAGGCCATGGTTAGATGGGGCCCTGAGCAACCTGGACTAGTGGAAGATATCCCTGCCCATGGCAGGGGGTTGGAACTGGATGATCTTTAAGGTCTCTTCCAACGGAAACCATTCTATGAATCTATGACCTCAGTTCTACACTTCTCCACCATCACACCCCAACACATCCATCCTTTTAATCCTAGGTCATGCTCTTAATTTTGGGCCTGATTTTTAACTATTTCACTCCAGTTTTATAAAAGTCTAATTCCATCAGAAGCACCACACACACATTCTACCAGAATGGAAGCTGGAGTCACTGCAGAGCTCAGGATAAAAGACACGTAATCCTGGGAGGAAAGAAAACAACTATGCATGCATGGTAATGGGACATGGAAGTAAAAATGCAGCAAAGCAGAATGGTTCCACATGAATTCCTTAACTATTTGAGGAATGTGCAATGGAAGCTTTTGCAGAAAGGAGAGAAACATCACTTGAGTTTTACTCCTTAAGAGTGAACCTGATTCAGCAGTGTTTTACTCCATAAGAAAAACACCCTGCTACACCATTTTACAGTACATACTATGTTACTACTTCCCTTTTCTTCCCTCTTCCTCACACAGTCACAACCCATTCTGTTTATAAGGACTTTTCCCATCAAATTCAATGGATTACACTGTTTTCCACTGCCTTTTTAACATAACTAATAATACTGAATTAGAATGTTCAGAAACCCATTTGCACAGGCTCACAGGATGTCAGGGGTTGGAAGGGACCTCCAGAGATGACAGAGTCCAACCCCACTGCCAGAGCAGGAGCAGAGAATCCAGCACAGGTCACACAGGAATGCATCCAGAAAGGGCTGGAAAGTCTCCAGAGAAAGAGACTCCACAGCCTCTCTGGGCAGCCTGCTCCAGGGCTCCATGACTCTCACAATAAAGAAGTTCCTCCTCATGTTGAGGTGGAACCTCCTGAGCTGGAGTTTCTATCCACTGCCCCTTGTCCAATCATAGGGTGCAAGTGAGCAGAGCCTGTGCCCTCCCTCTTGACCCCCAGCCCTCAGATATTGATAGACATTGATCAGATCCCCTCTCAGTCTTCTCCTCTCCAGACTAAACAGCCCCAGGGCTCTCAGCCTCTCCTCACAGGGCAGTGCTCCAGTCCCAGTCTCCTCAATGGAGAAATCAGGTACACTGTGTTCTTTGACTTTCTATGCTTGCATTACATTAGCTCCTCATATTCTTTGTTAATTACATTATTGATAGCACTGGGGTTAATATGAAAAGGGTTTCATTAGTGTGCATAAGTCACTGGACATCATCTATCTGAAAATACCAGTACAGGTGGAAGAAAGATTTTTGCAAGGCAGAAACTGAAAGCTTCCTCCAGCAACGTGTCCCTGACCCACATGTCAGAAATTTCACCTGCATGTTGTGGATGCTAATTCTACACAATCAGAATGGAAGACAAACCCAACTGTGTTAACCATTGCTACTATGTTAAATATGGTTACTAATGCCTGCAAAGGAAATGGCACCGAGTCACGGCCACAAATTACCAATCAGAAAGCACTCCTGAGAGCTCTACCCTATGCCCTTTTTCAACTGCACCCCACAGCAACAAAAATTTTACATTCCAAATGGATCTGTTAGCCAGGCAATACAATAATTAGTGGGGATTTTTAATTACCTGAGTCTCTTTTTTATTTGTTCCTTCTTCTGAATCAGACTGGTGCTCCTGCTCATTTTCATCGCTCTGGTGAAAGAAGTGGGAGAGGAAAAATGACTAAACTGCTGAAAGCTCACTGAGATCTTCAGGCATTCGAGACTTCTGCTACTGAAAATGCTAAGAGCAGCAAAATTCCACCTAACTAAAATGAGAACATGTTGCATGTATGATGAAAATCCTCAAACAAGTACATTTTCAGTACCAGGAGGAGAGGAAACAGAACTTTGCATCTGGCCCACAAACATCTTGCTTTTACAGAACTGCATACTGATCCTGTGTCAAAGAAGAAGGAAACACCAGCTGCAGCCCCTTGAACCTGAAAGCACTTTCTTCAGTTTTTAGCACATGGCTGCTTGTGAAGTGCCACATCAGTCTAGGCCATTGGGATGTGCTGCCCAGGGAGGTGGTGGAGTCCCCATCCCTGGAGGTGTTCAAAAAGGGACTGGATGTGGCACTTGGAGCCATGGTTTAGTTGTCAGGAGGTGTTGGGTGACAGGTTGGACTTGATGATCTCTGAGGTCATTTCCAACCTTATCGATTCTATGACTCTATGAACTCTGGTATACATGCAATGAAAACAAATAAATCAAGAGTTGTTCACTGATTATGTTTTCCTTAGATGATGGTTCATTGCTCTCAAGTCATGATTACAGTATTCTAGAACTCCTTTTAGCATTATCAACATAACTTGGGAACTAATTTTGCTTTTGGAATTTTCTTGACAGAGAAGAAGAGAGTAAGTAACTTGAACTGTCTTCTGCCAGAGTAATTAGTTCTAAACTATTCCCTGTTTTAAGACTGCATCATGCACATTCCATATTGCTAGAAGCTAAGGCTGTCAGATCAGCAGCAGCAGTTTTTCACTTACATCTTGAGTCCAAAAAGAAACTCCTGTAGATCGCCGTTTTTCTCTTGGTCTCCTCCTTTCCCTTATAGACTTGGGCTGGGATTTATCTTCTTCCTTTTCTTCCTCTCTTTTGCCCCCTTCTGTCAATAACAAGTTTCTTATTAATTTCAGTATGACACAACCTAATTTTCTGATTTATTTTCTTACAGAGAATTCTCAGTCTTTACAGTGCTTGTGACTCATTTTTTTTAACCTGGAATAAATTCACTAAAGCATTTCTTACCACATACAGGGTTTGCTGTAATATACATTTCTCTAATACAGCTCTAATATGCTGTAAAATATTGTTGCAGCAACAATTGAACAGCAACTGCAAAATGCTAATTTCACAGGCTCACAGGATGTCAGGGGGTGGAAGGGACCTCCAGAGATGACAGAGTCCAACCCCACTGCCAGAGCAGGAGCAGAGAATCCAGCACAGGTCACACAGGAATGCATCCAGAAAGGGCTGGAAAGTCTCCAGAGAAAGAGACTCCACAGCCTCTCTGGGCAGCCTGCTCCAGGGCTCCATGACTCTCACAATAAAGAAGTTCCTCCTCATGTAGAGGTAGAACCTCCTGAGCTGGAGTTTCTATCCACTGCCCCTTGTCCAATCATAGGGTGCAACTGAGCAGAGTCTGTCCCCTCCCACTTGACCCCCAGCCCTCAGATATTGATAGACATTGATCAGATCCCCTCTCAGCATTCTCTTAAGATTAAACAGCCCCAGGGCTCTCAGTCTCTCTTCAGAGGAGATATTCAAGTCCCCCAGTCATCCTCACAGGTCTCCACTGGACTCTCTCCAGCAGATCCCTGTCCCTCGTGTACTGGGGAGCCGAAAATTGGATGCCACATTCCAGGTGAGGTCTCACCAGGGCAGAGTAGATGGGGGGGGAAAACCTCCCCAGCCCTGCTAAGCACACTTTTCTTGCTGCACCCCAGGATCCCTTTGGCCTTCTTGGCCACAGGGGTACATTGCTGTCCCATGCAGAACTTGCTGTCCACCAGGACTCCCAGGTCAGCCCCCTAACCCAACTGTTTCCATGTAACAGTAATGCACTACAAATACACTACACACTTCAAATTCTACTTCCAAGCATCTGCCTCAGCAGATGTACAAAAGCACAAAGTAAGACAGGGCAGTTCTTCACCATTCTTCATCAAACAAGCTTTTCTTCATTTGCTTACATCAACTATTTGGTATTAAACCCCCCAAACTTCTAAAACTCTCAAGTCCTCTTCAGAGTCCCCCTTTTCATCACAGCCCAACTGCACCTCTGCTCCATGGAAGAACAACAGTGGAATCTCCTGGATTAAATACTATAGTACTGACTTCCTCTTTCTTGAAAAAGAAAAGGCATTGCAGTGTTAAAGTGACATAATATCTCAAGGTTTTGTTTGTTCCCCTATATGCTTGCAGGCAATTTGCACCCAAAACCCCCTGCAAAACCAAAACCCTTGCCCAAACCACAGTTCTTTGCTTATCATCATGCAGTCTATTCAGCCTGCTGCTCTCCTATAAAACAAACCAACCACAGATTTGAGTTCGGCTAGAAGCATCACTAGTAGCTTTGCCATCACTTAGTCTTCAGAGGTAAATAAATGTTTTACTATAAAGCAAGAGTTAAACAGAAAAGGGAAACACAAAAATTCATGATGAACATACACCTTTCCTAATTAAACAAATGGTGATGTGGCCATCTAAGCTGTGTGCCTCCAAAACAATCCAACAACAAAAGAAGCCCCAAAGCTGAGCCCTCCAGTGTCCAGAGTGTCCAGCCCAGTGGGTGGACACAGGCAATAGTCTGTTTCTGCCCATAAATCCTGCACCCTTATCAATCTGGCTGCAAAGTTATTGTCTCTCTCTTTCTTCCCTCTCTGATCCCATGGGAGAGAGACCCTCTCTTATCTGGTAACAATGGGGGAGTATCCCAGACCCCTTTGGCCTGAGTAACCTTTTTTTCTGTGCAATCTTGGCCTATTTAGGCCTAATGCCAGGGTAAAAAGGTGGGGGACAGGTCAGGCCTGGACAGCCTGAAACCAACCTAGCAATGGGGAGTGGGGGAAGAAAGAGCCCTGGGGTCTTTGGTGAATCCCAGGTGGGGAGAAGGGAAGTGTTTGGGTTTTGATCTAGTGTGAAGGAACTTTTGTGTTAAGTTTAGACTGGGGATTTCTCTGAGCTTTGTAGGCTTTGCTGTGCTCACCACTATGCTTTGTAGTTTGTGTAGTACATGAATTGCTTTTCCATTTAAACTTTCCATTGCTATCCAATCCATTGGTGTGAGCCTTATTCTGTTGCCCCTTTGGGAGCAATGGAGCAATCTGTCCCACTCCAAGCTAGATGGTTTTGTCCCTGGGCTTTCAGATGGTAATGCATTTCTCCTCCTGAAGCCATAATTTGAAAAAACCAACACAACCAACCCTGCTGTATCAGTACTTACCCCTGACAATAGCTTCCATAGGACAGTATAGACAGAGGTCCCTACAGCAAGCATGTATTTCTGAAGAAGCTTAATGCAAATTTCAGTTGATGTTAGGACAGAGGGGAAAACTGACTCAGCATATCCCTGAAGCTTGGCCCCAACATCTCCCTCAGAAAACACCAGTCTAGGGAACATGGCAATACTGCTACACAACTCCTGGAGATTTGCATCAATGGATGATTTAATCTGATCCCTTGTATAACAAAATTGTGGATTTTCATCAGTAGTTCTACCCAAGTTACTGATCAGTTCAGTCTTTGGGAGACTCCCAAGTCATGCCAACACTGTGGCATGCCTCTGAGAGAGAACAGATGACAATATGCCAACAGCCTCCTCCTTTGACAGATTACTAATCAAGCACAACACATTGAGAATTACAGCAGGTCAATCACATTTGAAATGAGGGCAAAAAAACTCTGCTGACATCAGAGAAAAGCATTTTTCTGACTCCTGAATCACACATCTCATCCTCATCTTAAGATTACATAAACTAAGTATCTAGAAGCATGGTTCCATCAAATACTCTTCTAAATATCCTCCTCCCTTTGTTTCCAGCTGCTCATGAAACTCTGAGAGGTCCTTAAAGCATTAAATCACCATTCTAATCCTTGAGTGTGGAAGGACTGAATCAAAACCTCAGCGACTCATCAGTTGTTCAATCAAGTAAGAAATCCTCCTCGATACCTACAAGTGTTTATACTCTGACATCTGCTATTTTATTTCTAGCTGTTTCATACTAATTGCATACTAAATGGCTGCAAAACACCAAGCACAGAAAACTTTTTGCCCCCTCCAAATGTTTTGTAACTTCTTACAGAGAATGGGAGTAAGACACATCCCCTGTGGCCTCACTACCACAGTACTGCATCCCAGCTGGCCTTACCTTTAGGAAGGTAAGCTGCCCTGTGTCAGCTAAAGGAAGAAGAAAGAAGGCTTCACAAGCATCCTCTTACCTCTCTCACTCTCCTTTGTTCCGCTCCGGGAATAGGCAGATGTGATACCTATAAGGCTGTTTGGTCTGTTCAGCTGACTTGAAGTGGAAAGAGAGCTAGTGGAGGTGGAGAGCGAAGAGGTGGATGATGACGAAGTTGAAGTTGGTCTGTAGCGGTGGTAAGGCTGTTCAGCAAAACACATCACAATTAATTTCATACAATCATGGAATTGTTAGGGTTGGAAGGGACCTCAAGGAGCATCCCAAGTTCCAACCTCCCTGCCAAGGGCAGGGACACCTCACACTACAGCAGGTTGCTCACAGACACATCCAGCCTGGCTCCAAAAACCTCCAGGCATGAGGCTTCCACCACCTCCCTGGGCAACCTGTGCCAGTGTCTCACCACCCTCATGGGGAACAACTTCTTCCTGACATCCAATCTCAATCTCCCCATTTCTAGTTTTGCTCCATTCCCCCCAGTCCTATCACCCCTGACACCCTCAAAAGTTCCTCCCCAGCTTTCTTGGAGCCCTCGTCAGATACTGGAAGGCCACAATTAGGTCTCCTGGGAACCTTCTCTTCTCCAGACTGAACAGCCCCCAACTCTCTCAGTCTGTCTCAACAGCAGAGCAGCTCCAGCCCTCTGCTCATCCTCATGGCCCTTCTCTGGACATGTTCCAGCACCTCCGGATCCTTCCTGTGACAGGAGCTCCAGAACTAGACAGAGTACTCCAGATGGGGTCTCACTAGAGCAGAGCAGAAGGGGAGAATCACCTCCCTCACCCTGCTGGCCACACTTCTCTTGCTGCAGCCCAGGCTCTGGTTGGCTTTCTGGGCTGCAAGTGCTCACTGCTGGCTCCTCTTGAGCTTCTCCTCCACCAGCACCCCCATGTCCTTTTCTTCAGGGCTGCTCTCAAGCCATTTTACCAAGATTAAAGGATGTTTTAAAATTTAAATATAGAAATAATTCTTGCAGTTGTACCAACATTAAAATGCTACATTTGGAGTTAAGATTCATGTGATTTCTCTACCTAAAAAGGACCCATCATGAAAAATACCTCTTCAACAGTTCGGGAGTATCTTTGTCTATAATCATCATCTTTAGTTTCAGATTCTTTCTTTTCTTCTTGTTTTTCTTTGTCCTGTTTTTCTTTCTCCTCTTTTTCTTTCTCTTCATTTTCCTGCTCTCTGGTTCGTGTGGGACGACTTCTTCCCATAGTTTTCTCAGCCTCTTGAAGATCTGTCAGTGTTACACCCTGCAAAGGCAGCAGGCAGCAGCCAACTTTTCAGTGCATCACTCACATGAATGTAGATGACACACATTCTATAAATAACAGACTTTGAAGAGAAGATTGAGCTGAAGAAAAGGTCTATCTACTTAGAAACCAATTTCACCTAGATGCTCTCTTGGAATCAAACATCCCTCTTTGACTAGTGGCAAATGTTTGCTGCAGTGTGTTCTACTACAGATTCTCCAGCAACACCACAGTGAGTTGGTTTAGGACATTACAGATCATGGAGAACATAATTTAGAAATCACTTAGGGACCCACTAGATCCTTCCAGTTATCATCATAAGGATAGTAAACAGTTTGGAAAGAGCCCCCAAAAAGTCTAACAGTTACCAAATTTCCAGGAATGGTGATACTTTACAAATCACTCACTGCAACTGGACTTTCCCTCCACAACACAAAAACAAATGGCACCAACAGGACCAGAGAAAGCTGCCACCCAGTTTGCATTTCCTTGTTACTCTGTGGCTGAAAAGCAGACCTGAAATATGCTCAGGAAGCAAACAATTCTCTGAAGAGAACTGCATTTTTGTAGCTTACTGAGACACTGCTCCAAACACCTCACCACCTTTTCTTCAAAGCCAGCTTTGCAGCTGATCAGTTAGTTATTTCTTGGTTGATTTCCACCCCCCCACACCTTGTATTGATAAGGCTTTAATAAAACAATTCCTGGTAGCTTCTCTTCTGTAAATACCCCATGGCTGGCCTGTGGTTTGACCATCTCTCAGGGCTCTGAATAATTAATCAGGAGGTAAAAAAGAACTCCAGTATGTTGTATGAAGCAGAAATAGCTGAGGGGTTTAAAACTGCAAAGATTTGAAGGTAACATTAGTACACAATATAAAGAGTCAGCCTTAAAGCAAACAAAGATGATTGCTAGAGTATTTCTTTGTGCTGTTTCATCCAGAGACTACTTGCTAATTATTATCAGTTTGTCAGCAGACACAGGAAGACACACTGCAGAGAAGAGTGGTTGGCAATTGCTCCACTACCCAAAGAGAGTTCAGGTAATGGCTAGAGATAATCTATTTGGCTACTGTCACATCCATGTTAAGATTGCACTGGTTGCAATTCAGTGTGAGGTAGTGGGGAAAAATCCCACCAAATACTCCAGTATGTAAACTGAGAGTAAAGCTGAAAGGAGACATGCAGCCAGGTTCAAGATTAACAGCAAGTTACAAAAATCTCTTCCTCACAGAAATGAGGCTGGATGCATTTTTTTTCCTATGCCATGGATCTTATTAGCTACCCATACATTGGCTAGTTCGATCATGGTATCTTCAATAGCCTACACACAGAAAGAGAGACTCAGAAATGGAAGTAAACACAGCATGATAGGATTATTGCTCAAATATTAAATCTTCAGCCAGAAAATCATAGCCATAAAAAAAAAAACATAGGCAAAAATTCCACATTACTTCAGATACAAGTGACTAAATCATTGTACCATGAGGAAATCAAAATCCTCCTTTCAGTGGAGATGTTTGTGCTTTCCAATTTAGATTGTCACTCTTCAGTGACTATTAAAAACACAGCTTTCAGTACACACTGAAGGATCTTAAAGCTTTTAGGGAAGAAAAGGGAAAAAGCAAGCAGCTCTGTTTCATTTGGTACAAGTTCTTTTACACCATGAATTTAGAGTTTCACTGGGGAACAGAAATGCCACTGTGCTCAGAGAGCTATGTGGGTATGATTCCATGCATGCAGAAGAGTTAATACAACTGTACCTGTGTAGATCTTCTAGACTGTCTTGCTTGCCTAGATCTAGCTTTTCTTTGGGATTCTGACTCTTCATCCCGTACTGGAGTGAGGTATGATCTGAAGAGTTAATTACAAACAAGATTGTCAAGCAGTAATTTTGGTACAAATGTATTAAATGGTCAGAAAACCTCCCCAGCAGCATGACATGGCTGTAAAACCAGAACAGAAGAAAACTTTGAACTACATAGGATGGATTACTTTTTACACACTTCATCCTTCTCACTGATCTGTGACCAAGGTAGCATCCTCAGAACTAAAATCATAGAATCATAGAATTGCCAGAGTCGGAAGGGAACTCAGGATCATCCAGTTCCAACCTCCCTGCCATGGGCAGGGACACCTCACACTACAGCAGGTTGCTCACAGCCACATCCAGCCTGGCCTTCAAAGCCTCCAGGCATGAGGCTTTCACCACCTCCCTGGGCAACCTGTGCCAGTCTCTCACCACCCTCATGGGGAACAACTTTTTCCTGACATCCAACCTGAATCTACCCATTTCTAGACCCTGTAACTAAACCATGGCACCAAGTGCCACGTCCAATCCCCTCTTGAACACCTCCAGGGATGGTGACTCCACCACCTCCCTGGGCAGCACATTCCAATGGCGAATGACTCCCTCAGTGAAGAACTTTCTCCTCACCTCCAGCCTAAACTTCCTCTGGCACAGCTTGGTGCTGGTTGCTAGAGAGAAGAGACCAACTCCCTCCTGGCTACAACCCCCCATGAGGTAGTTGTAGAGAGCAATAAGGTCTCCCCTGAGCCTCCTCTTCTCCAGGCTAAACAATCCCAGCTCCCTCAGCCTCTCCACACAGGGCTGTGCTCAAGGCCTCTCCCCAGCCTCGTTGCCCTTCTCTGGACACATTCAAGTGTCTCAATGTCCTTCTTAAACTGAGGGGCCCAGAACTAGACACAGGACTCAAGGTGTGGCCTAACCAGTGCAGAATACAGGGGCACAATGACTTCCCTGCTCCTGCTGGCCACACTATTCTTAATGCAGGCCAGGATGCCATTGGCCTTCTTGGCCAGCTGGGCACACTGCTGGCTCAGCTCCTGTGTGCTGGTGCACCAACTCTGTCTGGGTCCACACTGTTTTTCTCACAGCCTTTGCCCGAGTAATAGCCCTGGTTCAGGGATTCATTGAGTTACTAAAAAAAAAAATAAAAAATTATATTCCACTGAAGTTCTATAATTGATCTGAGCTGCCCCAGAGGCAGCTGCCCCGGCACCTGCAGCTGGGCAGAAGGCTCTGCAGCCCGTATGGCCTGGCGCGCACAGCTCCAGCGGGCTTTGAACTTCCCGCAGCTGACCTCACAGTCCCGAGCAGGCTCGCGAGAGGACGACCCTGCTGGACCTCCCTGCCAACCAGACACCCTCATGAAAAGTCCCTCTCCAACCTTCTTGTAGGATCCCTTCAAGTACTGGAAGGAAGCTATAGTGTCCCCCCAGCATCTTCTCTTTTCTAAGCTGAAGAAGCTGAGCTCCCTCAGCCTTTCTTCACTGCAAAGTTATTCCAGCCCTTGGATCATCTTTGTGGTCCTCCTCTTGACTTGCTCCAACGGCTCTGTGTCTTTCTTACGATGGGGAATGTCCTTACGATGTCCCTCCCCAGCACACAGAGGTTGCTCCACGCAGCATTACTTACGGCACAAAGGTTTAAAATTCCAAGTTTGCCATTCACCTGCCTGTTTCTCTAAACCAATCCTAAACACCCAGATAACGAAGGTACCTTCTTCAGCTGCTTCTTTGAGGCGTTTCATGACATGTGACGCCTTGCTTGTCAAACATTCTTTGAGATACCATTTCAGACATACTTTCTGAATGGGCAGTTGTAGTCTATATAGAGAGATTACTTTCTTAACAAAGTACTTCTCTAATATTTCATACACAGACAAGTTTTTCATGTGCATATAAACACACACAGATACACACAGGCACATATATATATATATATAGAATGTATCTGTATAGATACAGATAGATAATGCATGTGTGAATCTGTATTTATTACCTTCTCACATGCATGCAGTAATTAGTCCAGGCTTGCTGATTGGTAGGATCTAACTGATGCTTTAATATGCAATCAAAAATGCATCTGCAACAGTATACTGTACAGCTGGCCCAGAGTCAGACAACAGAAGGTATTTCAGGCCAGCTGCAGGTATCTAGAACATGTATTGGGTATGTGCATTAGTATACACACACTAGCAAGAGCAAACAAGACAGCAAAAGCCTTAATTATAAATGTCTTTGCTTTTCTAGCTCCTAAGAGACTGAAATGGTATTTGCATTTTATAACAGGAACTGCTTTTGAGAAGAAGATGCATTTGGCTGGGTGTGCTTTGAATTTAGAATCATAGAATTGTCAGGGTTGGAAGGGACCTTGAGGATCACCCAGTTCCAACCCCCCTGCCATGGGCAGGGACATCTCACACTACAGCAGGTCGCTCAGAGTCACATCCATCCAGTCTGGCCTTCAAAACCTCCAGGGATGAGGCTTCCACCACCTCCCTGGACAACCTGTGCCATGGGGAAGAACTTCTTCCTAACATCCAATCTGAATTTACCCACTTCTGGTTTTGCTCCATTCCCCCCAGTCCTATCACTCCCTGACACCCCATGAAGTCCCTCCCCAGCTTTCTTGTAGCCCCCTTCAGATCCTGGAAGGCCACAAGAAGGTCTCCTCAAAGCCTTTGGCAGATTTCACTAGGGAAAATGCTGGTTCCAACTATGGTTCTTACTGAGTTGTAAGCATGTGGGCAGCCTCCCTGAATCATAGTGGGGCATTTAAAAATACATAAATAAATAAGCCCCCATTTCCTAGAAGTTATTTCTTCCCAGTTTTGGGTATGGAAGGGAGACTTTTGAAAAGAGACTATTTTAAATCAGCCTAGAGCTGTGAGGCATCTTTAAATGTTGTTGCTGCCTTGAGAGAACCAAATGAATGCAGGATACTTCTGTACCTATGAACAGGTTGATTATCTCTGTGATGGTACAGAGATACATCTGGCACCCACAGAAGTGTTACAATCCAGAACTACTACAGGAGCAAGACAGAAAGCTGAACTTGCATTTCAGTGGAAGGGTTAAAGGATGAACACTTGTAAATACCCAGAAGAAGAAGAAGAATCCATGGAAAGCTAACAGAAACTGACAACCTATTGAAATCTTATTTCTGCTTCCATATAATAGCAGCTTACAACTCTTTATGGAAATGAAAATATCCATCAATCTTAGCTCATCCTCCATGCAATTTTGACAGAAAAAAACCCACCATGAAGCAAGATTTACATTGGCTTCTTACTCATTTCTCATATTGGATAGCTCTTAAACCATTGCATTTACAACTGTAGATTGTGTTTTAAGTAGCAGAGGCCCTATATGATGCAATAAAATAAATAGAATGTGTTGGGTTCAATAGTATTTTTCTCAGTAGTGACTGGCACACAAAATTACTGACAAAGTGCTGCCTTGTTAGCATACTGCCATACAGTAGCCCAGTGTACTGGTAGTAAGTGATTGATTATTGATTTTCTTATTTTTAATTCAGTGTTTTAAAACAGTTCTGTTTTCAAGACAACTCATTTGATCTATCAGTGGAAGTACAGGTATGAAAATGCCACATACTCCATGATAACCTAAGGCCAGTATCAAAAGCTCATGAATGGTCTGCACTGGTACTAAGCTCTTAGACAAACCAAGGCAGGTTGCTAGGTGTTTTCAACACACAGCAAGCAAGCAACACTGCTTCCCATCCTGTACCATCCCAATTGGTGGTAACCAACAACACATTCCTTTAAATAAGAAAAAAAATAAACAAACAGAAATAGAACTTTTATATGAGAGCAACGTTACTCTTAGGACCTTTACACACCTCCGTCTCTCCCTGACCTCTGATGTTGAGGACACAGTGCCAGAAGTAGCTGTAGTCATGGCTGTGGTAGTGGCTGCAGCATTTACAACAGATGGTGCAACAGGAACGGTCACTGCTGTAGAACCACTGTCCTTGTCTTTCTCAGAACTATCCTCAGCCCACAAACGATTTGAGGTACTACAGCGTAACAAGCAGCAACACAAAAAAAAAGAGAGAAAAGGAAACAGCTAAACAATGAAAGCACTTTACTGAACAACTAATAACATGTACATTGAGGGATGGATTTTTCCTTTAATTTATTTATTATTTTTAAAGGGGAGACTGAGAAATGTCTCTACTATGAAAGCTCAGCTTGGAGCTGCTGAGACTCCAGCAGCTCACAACTGAACTTTTATCCTTCGCACCCTTCTGACGTGAGAGTTATGATCTTCCACAGGCCTGGCATTCCCTTTGCACTGGAAAGCCAGTCACAATTTTTGAGCCAAATTGTATAAAGATCAAAATGAATTGAACAGGAGAGTGAAACAAAAAAAATCCAGAGCCCCAGATTGCACTACACAAGAACACATGCACGTACGTAAGCACGCAGGAAACACAACGAGAAAACTCCAAGACAAACAAGAAGGGTGCTGGAGCCATTACCTGCTTGGTACACCTGCTGAAGTAGAACCCGTTGTACTCTTTGTAGTAGTGTTGGTGCTGGCAGGCTGTGTTTTCTGAAGGCCAGCAGAAGAGGTAACTGTTGATGCAGTACTTGGAACGTTAGAACTAATCAAATCGTCTTGTCTTCTACCAAAGGAGCCACTAAGGAAGAGACAAGTACAAGGCATGCATCTGTGTTACTTCTCTCTGCTCATTAAAACAGCACAAAAGCTATCAATGATCCTTTAAATCCCTGGCCTTGTATTCTGCGGCTCCTCTGTCCTATAGTTTCTATCCATTGCCCCTTGCCCTATCACAGGGTGCAACTGAACAGAAGCTGTCCCTTGCCCCTTAACCACCAGGCCTCAAGTATCACAGTATCACCAAGGTTGGAAGAGACCTCAAAGATCATCAAGTCCAACCTTTCACCACAGACCTCATGACTAGACCATGGCACCAAGTGCCACATCCAATCCCCTCTTGAACACCTCCAGGGATGGGGACTCCACCACCTCCCTGGGCAGCACATTGCAACGGCAAACGACTCTCTCTGTGAAGAACTTTCTCCTCACCTCCAGCCTAAACCTCCCCTGGCACAGCTTGAGACTGTGTCCTCTTGTTCTGGTGCTGGTTGCTTGAGAGAAGAGACCAACTCCCTCCTGGCTACAACCTCCCTTCAGGTAGTTGTAGAGAGCAATGAGGTCTCCCCTGAGCCTCCTCTTCTCCAGGCTAAACAATCCCAGCTCCCTCAGCAGGTATTTATAAACATTTACTAAACCCCGACTCAGTCTTCTCCTCTCCAGACTAAACAGGCCCAGGGCTCTCAGCCTCTCCTCATCAGAATCACAGAATCAATCACGTTGGAAAAGACCTGAGAGATCATCAAGTCCAACCTGTCACCCAACATTTCATGACAACTAAACCATGGCTCCAAATGTCACATCCAATCCTTTTCTGAACACCTCCAGGGACAGTGACTCCGCCATCTCCCTGGGCAGCACATTCCAATGGCCAATTACTCGTTCCGGGAAGAACTTTCTCCTCACCTCCAGCCTAAACTCCCCTGGCACAGCTTAAGACTGTGTCCTCTTGTTCTGGTGCTGGTTGCCTGGGAGAAGAGACCAACCCCCATCTGGCTACAACTTCCCTTCAAGTAGCAAGAAGGTCTCCCCTGAGCCTCCTCTTCTCCAGGCTAAGCAACCCCAGCTCCCTCAGCCTCTCCTCACAGGGCTGTGCTCCAGACCCCTCCCCAGCCTCATTGCCCTTCTCTGGACACATTCAAGAGTCTCAATGTCCTTCTTAGAATGAGGGCCCAGAACTGGACATAGGAATGAAGGTGTGGCCTAACCAGTGCAGAGTCCAGGGGCACAATGACTTCCCTGCTCCTGCTGGCCACACACATGCAATATTCCAGGTGAGGTCTCACTAGGACAGCATAGAGAGGGAAGAGAACCTCCTTGGATCTGGTGGACACTTTCCTCTGAATGCACCCCAGGATACCATCCACCAGCACTCCCAGGTCCCTCTCCACTGGGCTGCTCTGCAGCAGATCACCTCCCAACCTGTACTGCTGCTGTTTATTCTTCCTTCCCAGGTGCAGGACTCTGCACTTAACCTTGTTGAACCTCATTAGATTCCTATCTGTCCAGCTCTCAGTCTGTCCAGCTCTCGCTGAATGGCCTCACATTTCACTATGATACCATTCCATTTTAAACCGTCCTCAGAAAGTGATCCAGTTCTTGATTTGTTTGTTTAATTGATAAGCTTATTTTGAGAAAAATATAAAGGTAAGAGGAAATCCCACACCTTCTTTGATAACTTGTGTTTAAAGATGCAGGACCTTCATTCAAACTGTTCTTCTTGGCATCATCCTCCCATTTTCTCCTGGTGTAAGAACTGCCACTACGTATTGAGCTAGCAGATAAGTCCCTGTGAAAAAACAACACATGGAGTTTAGCAAACTCATCTTACCAAAGGTTGGTTTTGATTAAACAGCCTGAAAGAGTTAAAGATGGGGAGGGGGAAGAAGGAAAATTAAAGGAAAAAACTGGCACACTGAGGACATACACCTCAAAACTGAAGCAAAATGTAGTCCCTCTCTTACAAACAATAGCAGCTTCTCCCTTATGAGGAGAGCCTGCGGGAGATGAGGGCTCTGTAGCTTGGAGAGGAGCAGCCTGAAGGGTGACCTCATTGCTGTTGATAAAGATGTGCAGGGTGAGTGCCCAGAGGCTGGAGCCAGGCTCTGCTGGGTGATGCCCAATGCCAGCACAAGGGGCAGTAGTGGAAGCTGAGGCAGAGGAAGTGCCATGGAAACAGGAGAAAGAATTTTTTTTCCCTGTGAGGGTGACAGAACCCTGGAAGAGGCTGCCCAGGGGGGTTGTGGAGTCTTCCTCTGTGGAGATATTCAAGCCCTGCCTGGATGTGTTCCTGTGTGATTTGCTCTAGATGCTCCTGCTCTGGCAGGGAGCTTGGACTGGATGAGCTTTTGAGATCCCTTCCAGCCCTTAACATTCTGTGATTCTAAATAAAAACAGCAATGAAATATTTATCCCAATCTTAAGGCATCATCTAGTTATGACATTTTTGGAGAATTGGAGTTTTCAAGAATCTCTCAGAAGACTAAAGAAAAACAAACTTTAAATAATCTCTCTTAGAAACAAACCAAAACTAGTGAACTTGAGCTCAAAGAATACAGTACTCCCAAGAATGATAAACAGAAACTCCAAACATTCCTGTTACAGAGAGAGAGATTGGAAAAAAACCTGGCCAAGGAACATGAGAGATGCTAACAAACTAAGCTGAACTTTAGGGGAGCTCAAGAGCTGGAATATCCTCATTTCAAAACAAGACATTTTTACCCAGAGACAATATATGCAACAGTACTTCATGAGTACTTGCATGAACCATTTTCAAAAGCTGCAGCAAAGCAGCTTCTATCTTCTTCAGATATAAGATTTGTCAGTCTCACCCATAACAATTACAACAGCACACTCTGACCTATGAGAGGACTTTTAGTTCAGGTCATCCAACACTCAGTTGTGTGGAGATGATCCAGCAGAAAGAAGACATTAGGGAGATGTAAAACCTTTGTACCATTCATTGTGTATTAACTCAAGATGTTTGTGGAGAACCTCAGTAATGGAAAAAAATGAAGAACTGGGAGATTTTCAAGCTGCACCAGGGGAAGTTTAGGCTGGAGGTGAGGAGAAAATTCTTCACAGAGAGTTTTTAGTCATTGGAGGTGGTGGAGTCACCATCCCTGGAGGTGTTCAGGAGGGGGTTGGATGTGGCACTTGGTGCCATGGTTTAGTAGTCATGAGGTCTTGGGTGACAGGTTGGACTTGATGATCTCTGAGGTCTTTTCCAACCTTACTGATTCAATGATTCTGGCCATGTAAATACGCCATGAAGTCACCCAAACCTTCACAGGTAACAAGCCAATGCACCTCAACTTTTGGGGCTTTCAAACTGCAAGCTACAGAAGAAATACCAGCAAAGAAAAGCAAAAAGTCTCCAAAAGACAGCAAAAGTTCAACAGAACAACTGCTTTTGTAATTTAATTGTCATTTCAGCAAGTTATTGCTGCTCCTCCACATGACTTTAAGCCAAGATTGTGAGAAACACAGCATTTAATTCTTATCTGAAGTAGTGAAGGGGCCAGACAGCAGCACTCCATGGCTCATGACAAAGCAGAAAAATGCTTTTAGTAGTTTAAACTTTACTACTTCATGTTTGGCTTTGAATTTATTTTTCTACATTCATTGCACAGTTCTGCTCTTGTTACATAGTGATTGGGATTTTCTAAGGGGCCATCATCATTTACAAGACAAAAAATCGTCAGGAATTGGGATACCCTATGGATTATGGGTTAGAATAACCTACAGAGCATGATGCCATAAATTATCCCTATTTTGAAATCTGTCAGGTTGTTAGCCACCCCAAGATTCTGCAATTTCATCTTTAACAGAGGTTGTAACTTCAGAGTCACCTGTTTTCTTTCTCATCAATGTCAGAGGTACTGGCCAGTCGTCTTGGTATCGTAGGTGCAACATAGGCTAGTCGAGTTCCTTTCCCATCTTTCTCCTGAAAGACATGTACTCAGTATTAGCAGGGTCATTGCTACTGAACAAACTGCCACTGGCTGGGAAACCCTCACTGGGACAACTTCACCTGTATTCACTGCTACCTGATCATACGAACATGGTAATGCAAATAACTTCTCTTCTGTTTTGCTGCTGTACAATTCCAACACAGATTACTGAAAGCAACTGTACTTGTATTTTCCATAATATCTTATCAAATAGTCTAATGTATTCATAATCCCCATCAGATTTAAACCTTTATACTTGAAACAGAGCCATTCAGTTACCTGTTCCAAATGTGCCCTTGGATTGGTTCAGTGTATTGAAGTTTAATTAAAGAAACAACTTCTTGAAAACAAGCCCCTCTGTTAGAGGGTAGGAGAGCTCTGCAGAGGGACCTTGCCAGGCTGGACAGATGGGCAGAGTCCAAGGGCATGAGAATGAACACATCTAAGTGCTGGGTTCTATACATCAGCCACAACAACCCCATGCAGTGCTACAGGCTGGGGACAAAGTGGCTGGGGAGCAGCCAGGCAGAAAGGGACCTGAGGGTACTGGTAAATAGCAGCTGAACATGAGCCAGCAGTGTGCCCAGCTGGCCAAGAAGGCCAATAGCATCCTGGCCTGCATCAAGAATAGTGTGGCCAGCAGGAGCAGGGAAGTCATTGTGCCCCTGGACTCTGCACTGGTTAGGCCACACCTTGAGTCCTGTGTCCAGTTCTGGGCCCCTCAGCTTAGGAAGGACACTGAGACACTTGAATGTGTCCAGAGAAGGGTAACGAGGCTGGGGAGGGGTCTGGAGCACAGCCCTGTCAGGAGAGGCTGTGGGAGCTGGGGTTGCTTAGCCTGGAGAAGAGGAGACTCAGGGGAGACCCTGTTGCTGTCTACAACTACCTGAAGGGAGGTTGTAGCCAGGTGGAGGTTGGTCTCTTCTCCCAGGTAACCAGCACCAGAACAAGAGGACACAGTCTCAAGCTGCACCAGGGGAGGTTTAGGCTGGAGGTGAGGAAGAAGTTCTTCCCAGAAAGAGTAATTGGCCATTGGAATGTGCTGCCCAGGGAGGTGGTGGAGTCACCATCACTTGGAGGCCTTTAAAAAGAGCCTGGATGAGGCACTTGGTGCCATGGTTTAGTTGATTAGATGGTGCTGGGTGATAGGTTGGACTGGATGATCTCAAACGTCTTTTCCAACCTGGTTAATTCTGTTTTTCTGGTGGGTTTTTTTGGGGTTGTTTTTTTTTTTTTAACATGACTACAGAATATAAAAAGAGACTTCATTTTTGTAAGATTCTTTCAACATCACTCTCCAAGCGTTGCTAAAACTATCAAACCACTGCTCTCCCTTAACTGTAAAAATTACTGATAAGCATTGCAAGTACCAAAAAAGGGACAAGGCCCAGTGCTATGTACCAGGTTACCAGACAATGAAGGTGCACACTGCACTTATAGAAGGGACCACATATAAGCTGCATAACTTAACCTCTTAAAATTTTGGTGAGGAATAGATGTCAGTGCAGCCTACAGAGACCCTCACTACTTCCTTCAGTTTAGGAAGCATGTTGACTTGCTGGAACGAGTCCAGAGAAGGGCAATAAAGTTGGTGAGGGGTCTGGAGCACAGCCCTATGAGGAGAGGCTAAGGGAGCTGGGTTTGCTTAGCCTGGAGAAGAGGAGGCTCAGGGGAGACCTTATTGCTCTCTACAACTACCTGGAGGGAGGTTGTAGACAGGCAGAGGTTGGTCTCTTCTCCCAGGTAACCAGCACCAGAACAAGAGGACACAGTCTCAAGCTGTGCCAGGGGAGGTTTAGGCTGGAGGTTAGGAAGAAATTCTACACAGAGTGATTGCCCATTGGAATGGGCTGCCTGGGGATGTGGTGGAGTCACCATCATTGGAGGTGTTTAGAAGATGTGAGAGTTGCTTGGTTGCATGGTTTAGTTGATTAGGTGGTGTTGGATGATAGGTTGGATGTGATGATCTTGAAGGTCTCTTCCAGCCTGGTCTGGTCTGGTCTGGTCTGGTCTGGTCTGGTCTATTCTATTCTATTCTATTCTATTCTATTCTATTCTATTCTATTCTATTCTATTCTATTCTATTCTATTCTTCTACAGTACATCATAACCATCCATGCTAAGTAAGGTAGCTCAGTTCCTCAAGCTATTGTTTCACACTAAAAACTATTACCTTCTCTTTGTTGTCCAATGAAGAAGAAAGCCTGGGACTTGAAGCAGAACGGATAACACCTGCAGCGTCCTTTTCTTTCTGAGCTTCTTTGGAAGCAGTAATTTCTGCAAGAGCCCCATAACTACCAGTTTTTCGAAGACCTGACCTCCACGTAGCAGGAGATTCATCTTTCCTCTCTTCTTCTTTGGGAGAAACCTTGGTTGTAGATGTTGGAAACTATAACACACACGTGAACAGGTTTAGGTTATTCACTTGCATTAGCTGTGGCAATTCACGCTCCTCGTGGAGACTTGAGAACACAACTGGTTTTAATCATCATAGGAATGTTGAACTTGGAGGGGAGTTGTGGTGAGAGACAACCTACAGACTCTTCCCTTCAATTAGTTAATGAGATAAGAAATGTAAGACTGGTCAAGGCCTGCTGCTCCTCTAAAAGTTAGCTTAGAAAAAGCCACACTTTATCATACACACTGTGATTGCCAGATGCAAGTCCAGAAACATGCAAATCCAGTTATCAGTATCTTGATTAAAAAGGTTATTTTGCAACCTGTACACAAAACTGTGCACACCAGAGCCTCACCATCAACTTTTCACCCTTACTGGGCACCAGAACAATGCCAGTTTTGCGCAAGCCCTGCCTCCATGATGCAGGATCTACTGAATCCACGACAGGCAGGACAGGAGAAATGAAATCACACTAAAGCCAGTTAAGACAAGATGAAGATTGAAAGGATGGGAAACAGAAACAGTGAGTTGTTTTTTTTTAAACCAAACAGTTTGTTCCTACATTTATGTTATGCAGTTTTTCATTATGTTACAAAATATCAAAGAGCACTAAGAGACTTAAAACTTCAGTAAAAGATTCTTATTAAAGGCAACACAACACACTTAGATAATTCAGAGAGAGGATTACAGTCTGCATTGAAAAGGACAGCAAGGCCTAACAAAGGTCCACAGCCTAAATCTTCACATGAGAGATTCATATTAACATACATCTCATATTCTTATCATATTTCATTCCTGTTCTTTAATCACATCCCATGCTAGCTTAGCTATCAGACTTGCACCTTTACTCCCTTACTGTTTTACTCTGTCAGAAAGCAGCATTACTGAATGCCACACAGACAGAAGAGTACCCAAATTCCAGTTCAGTACACGGAATGTGCACCACTTGGTTTGGGCATCTATGGTTTAAAAGCAGAAGGGCAGCTGCAGTAGCACAGATGGTGAAAACCTGAAAAGGCAGGTGCAAGGTGACACAGGCAGTGTTGTTTTACCCCCATTGGTAAAAGCCATTTAAAGCCTTCATGTTCACTGATATGAACTGTGACTGCTGCTCTAGATGACATGTACATGCTACAAGGTAGTTTTGATCTACCTGTGCATCTGTTTTGTAGCTACAGAAAACTCTGTATTTTCCCACACACAACAGCAGAACGACAACTGAAGTCTACTTCTAACCTGGCACCTTCGACCTTTCAGACCAGAAGAGAATCCATTAAATAAAAATTATTTAAGAAGTTTTACCTCCATACATCATCATCATTTAATCCCATATCATAAAACCCACATCTATGGATCATTCTGTTCAGGAATTTCAAGTGACACCCCAGCTAGTAACAATTTGGTAACATCCTATTGACGAAGGTCCTCTGACAAAGGTCCTCTTGCCCAGAAGGCTTTTGCATAACATGCAATAAACTGATTCTGAAGCCAGGAAACTTTTAACTTCAAGATAAAAGTTCAGACAAAGAAAAGTTCAGGAAAATGAAGTGTCTGAAGTGTTAGATGTCTTTGAATCTCAAGTGTGCAAGATTAATTATGTACAGTAAAAAAACTGAACGAGTGCAGAGCGCATCAGTGCAGCTGCTCAACTGTCACAAATGGTTGTGTTACTGAAGTGATTTCAAGAAATAAAAACAGGCTTTTTGCCTTGCATTAACATTCACACCAGACTGGAATTCACTGCAGTTAGCTGCAGTTAGCAAACCAGTAATTACGCACAATGTCTTCCCTCCCTCATGCGTTTGCTGTGGTTTGTGTGGAGAACTTGTGGCCCTCCAGTTCTGCACAGCTCCTAAGCAATGCAAATGCAGCTCCCATGATGAACAATAATCCCTCATTGGGCCAAAAGGAGCTGTTTAGATTAATGTCACCCTGCAATCTAAATGCCTGCCCAGCCACAAAGCTTAGCACATGAAAACTAATCCTCCCTGGCATGCCCACAGCTCCCCTTTTGCTCTGATGGTTTTTGGATGGTTTTGGAGATAGGTCTTGCAGACATCCATCACAAGTATTTTTGTAAAGCACCTCTTAGGATCAGGGAGGTTGGCCCAACCCCATTGCATAGTATTACATAATATGATGCAGTTGGGCAATATATTCCCTGCATCTGTTAATCTGTAGTATAGTTTGTATGATGAATCATCACTAGGTTCAAATGAGAATATGAAAGTGTAACTGCAACAAGCTTCTGGAGCGAGGTGCAGTATCTACTGCTAGCCCAGCAGCAAGTCTTCCTCTCTCCACTAGAGCTTCAGTATATCATGGCTACCAATTCTTCTGAACTGATGCTTTTCAGAAGCATCAGCAGAGGGCTGTGCTTTGATGATGATGATGTATACAGCAAAGCTGCAATGGCTGATGAATGAGCCTTACCAGCCAGTCTGCATTTATATTCTAGAAGTTTGATTTGTATGCCACCTTCTGACTATGCATTATTGACTGTAATTTTTTTCCACTCAAGCATACTTATCTTTCCTTTCTCAAGCAAAACTACAATTCATTCCAATTAACTTTCCACATCAAGCTGTAAAAAGCTTCCTCCATGCAAAATGCATTTGGAAGGTGTCATTTTGAGCTGTGCATCTGAATAAATCACACGTCCCAAATTCTCTAGCTCTTCCAGGGCACCCTAAATACACTGAAATCTGGGGGGAGACACACCTACAGCATTTTCTGCTTCTAATATCAGGTATCATTTTCAATTTCTATGTTTGAGCACGAGCTGAATGCTTCTAAGGACTCCTGAAAGTACAGTAAGTCATGCCTCTCTACCTTACCTTAAGTGCATCACAAGTACAGGCACGGAACGACTCTAAAACTTCTGGAAGAGTCTGGCATGGAAAACACTTTCAAACCATGAAATTTAGCTTCAGAAAGACAAGAGCTCCACTCACTGTGCAACAGATTGGTTTTCTTTATAAAAGGCTCTTATGTCCAGCTATTTTGCAGGTTTTCATTTTGCAGCTCTGTTTAGAACTTAAACCATTCAAGATTTAATGAAAGTGAACACAGATGCCACAGAAACAAATACAGAGTATTTGAGGAACCTCTGGATATTCTCAGCAGGTAACTGGATAATCCAACCTGCTTTTTACAGAAGAACAGAAAGGTGAGATCACAAGAAAGGCATTTACCTTCTTAACAGGGGATGAAGGTGCCCCTTGCCCACCAGCTACTGAAGGTGCTGTCACCGCTACCGATGCCGATTGTGTGCTTGTGGTGTTGGAGTTGTTAGTTACAGCTGCCAAGGATTTGGTCTTATCTGCAAAAGTATTTACAACATTTTAATTTGCACATTTTTATTCACAATTTCTTCACTTCACCAAAACCCCACCTGAGAGTCAACTTTCCTCAGTGTTTTCCTACCTCACTCCCAGTCTGTACTGCACAGTTGGGTCCAGCGTTTGCCCACAACGGTCATACATGTAACAGCTGTTTGCTTGTTATTCAACAAGTGTTGAACACTGAGCAGCAGACACAGAACCAGAGAATCCAGAACAACCCTCTCTATCAATACAGTCTAGGGGATGAGGTGTTAGAAAGCAGCCCTGAGGAAAAGGACTTGGGGGTGCTGGTGGATGAGAAGCTGGCCAAGAGCAGGCAGTGTGAGCTTGCAGCACAGAAGGCAAATCACAGCCTGGGCTGCATCCAAAGCAGCATTGCCAGCAGAGCCAGAGAGGTGATTCTGCCACTTTGCTCTGCTCTGCTGAGACCTCACCTGGAGTGCTGTGTGCAGGTCTGGAGCCCTCAATACAGGAAGGACATGGAGCTGATGGAGAGGGTCCAGAGGAGGGCCATGAGAATGATCAGGGGGTTGAAGCAGCTCTGCTATGAGGACAGGCTGAGGGAGCTGGGGGTGTTCAGCCTGGAGAAGAGGAGGCTCCAGGGAGACCTAAGAGCAGCCTGCCAGTACCTGAAGGGGGCTACAGGAAGGATGGAGAGAGACTGTTTGCAAAGGCCTGCAGGGACAGGACAAGAAGCAATGGCTTCAAACTAGAGCAGAGCAGATTTACATTGGATGTGAGGAACAAGTTCTTTCCTGTGAGGGTGGTGGAAGACTGGAACAGGTTTCCCAGAGAGGTGGTTGAGGTCCCATCCCTGGAGATATTCAAGGTGATGCTGGACAAGATCCTGGGCAGCCTGATCTACGTGGGGATGTCCCTGCTGGCTGCAGGGAGGTTGGACTGGATGACCTTTGGAGCTCACTGTATTTGCTTGAGTATCTTGAGTATCTTATACCTCACTTCTGTTTCACTTACTCAAATTGCATATTTGGAGTAGGATGCTACATCTGTGCAGTATGGAGCAACATGGGGTTCACAGATCACAGAATCTTAGGGGCTGGAAGGGACCTCGAGAGATCACCCAGTCCAGCCCCCCTGCCAGAGCAGGAGCATCTAGAGCAGGTCACACAGGAACACACCCAGGCAGGGCTTGAATATCTCCAGAGAGGGAGACTCCACAGCCCCCGGGCAGCCTCTTCCAGTGTTCTGTCACCCTCACAGGGAAAAAAAAACCTCTTCTTCCTGTTTCCATGGAACTTCCTCTGCCTCACCTTCCACCACTGCCCCTTATGCTGGCATTGGGCACCACCCAGCAGAGACTGGCTCCAGCCTCTGGGCACTCACCCTGCACATCTTTATCAACAGCAATGAGGTCACCTCTCAGGCTCCTCCTCTCCAAGCTACAGAGCCCTCAGCTCCCTCAGGCTGGGGAGCTGCTCCCCATAAGGGATGGAGGGGCATAAGGGAGATGTTTCCCATGGGTTTTGGCCTTACTATAAACACAGCTTTCCATCTCCAGCTACCCATACAACATAGAAGCAGTTAATTTAGAGAGCAGGCAAAGTTTTCATACAGTGTTCTCAGATCTGCTGTTCAAATTCAAAACACCAATATGTGATTGGAAATCTCACAATGAATGGCATTGCTGTTAGGCACTTGGTTTAGTTACAGAGAGCTGGACAGATGTTTTGAATAATTACTTATGCAGCAAACAACTACAAATACTGTAGTGATCAGCTTACATGACTCTGCACTAAATGGAAAGCTCTTTGCAAGCACAAGTGAAAATAAATTATGGGAAACTTTTAGGTGACAGGAAGTTCAACAGGGCAACGCATTACTGACAGTATCATTTGAGCTGACACAGAGGTAGGTCTGTTGGAAACTTGCAAATGAGTAATACAGCTTTAAAATAAGAAGATGTTCTAAGGAGTGTATTCTGAAATTAGTTCAAGGACCCCAAGAAGACAGTGGTATGTATGCAGTGTACTCAGCACTGGTGAGGCCACGTGTCGAGTATTGTGTTCAGTTCTGTGCCCCTCAATACAGGAGTCAATACTGGAGTTTGCCCAGAGAAGGGCGATGAGGCTGGAGAAGGGCCTGGAGCACCTGGCCCACAAGGAGAGTCTGAGGGAGCTGGGGTTGTTCAGTCTGGGGAAGAGAAGGCTGAGGGGAGACCTCACTGCTCTCTGCAACTACCTGAAGGGAGGTTGGAGCGAGAAGAGGGCAGCCTCTTCTCCTTGATGACTAGTGACAGGATGAAAGGAAATGGTCACCAGCTGTGCCAGGGGAGGTTCAGGCTGCATATTAGGAAACACTTTTTCACTCAAAGGGTTATTAAACATTGGAATGGTCTGCCCAGGGCAGCGAAGTTGCCATCCCTGGGGATGTTCAAGCACTGTGTGGACCTGATGCTTCGGGACATGGTTTAGTGTTGACCCTTCAGTGCTGCATCCAAGGTCTCATCCAACCAGACAGATTCTGTTTCAAGAAAACATTAAACTACTTCAAATAAAGTAAGTTCAAGCACCTGAAGTGCTGAACATTTTAATTTGTTCAGTTTGTTTCTCAGTCCCTTTAGGAGATGCTAGCTTCATATTAACTCATTTTTAAACTGCATCCTAACATCCTCAATAAAGCAGAAGGTAAGTTTTAGGAAAACAATTTCCTAAATAATAATTATCATTTCCTAACAATTTCCTAAATGAAATAATTTCAAAGAACCTCAACAGAATGGAAATCAGAGTTTCCAGTACTTCAATATACTGGACACTGGGAAAATATTTCACAATATCCCTTATAATCTCAAGGTTTTTTTTAGCAGAAAACTACCTTAAGCTAAATAAGGGGGGAGAGGGCGGGGGTGAAAACCAGAAAGTAGAAGCTTGGAATTTAGAGATGCATGTCTAAGCAGAAGAGCTTAAGGTCTAGCTTGCCAAATAAAGTATGATAAAGTCTTGTTGATATTAACCCCCCCTAAAGTTTATATAAATTAATTCTTGTCTCACAGTCAAATTTTCCTGGCACAGACTGCTGGTGATGAAGAGAGGACAGTTACCAGAGCCATGTCCAACAGGATGGCATTCAACAAATCCAAGTGCCAGGTGCTGCACTTTGGCCACAAGAACCCCATGCAGAGCTACAGGCTGGGGTCAGAGTGGCTGCAGAGCTGCCAAACAGAAAAGGACCTGGGGGTGCTGATTGACAGCTGCCGAAACATGAGGCAGCAGTGTGCCCAGGTGGCCAAGAAGGCCAATGGCATCCTGGCCTGCATTAGGAACAACGTGGCCAGCAGGAGCAGGGAAGTCATTGTGCCCCTGTAATCTGCACTGCTTAGGCCACACCTTGAGTCCTGTGTCCAGTTCTGGGCCACTCAGTTTAAGAAGGACATTGAGACACTTGAATGTGTCCAGAGAAGGGCAAGGAATCTGGGGAGAGGCCTTGAGCACAGCCCTGTGAGGAGAGGGTGTGGGAGCTGGGATTGTGTAGCCTGGAGAAGAGGAGGCTCAGGGGAGACCTCATTGCTCTCTACAACTACCTGAAGGGAGGTTGTAGCCAGGAAGGGATTGGCCTCTTCTCCCAGGCAACCAGCACCAGAACGAGAGGACACAGTCTCAAGCTGTGCCAGGGGAAGTTTAGGCTGGAGGTGAGGAGAAAGTTCTTCACTGAGAGAGTCGTTCATCATTGGAATGTGCTGCCCAGGGAGGTGGTGGAGTCACCATCCCTGGAGGGGTTCAAGAGGAGATTGGACGTGGCACTTGGTGCCATGGTCTAGTCATGGGGTCTGTGGTGACAGGTTGGACTTGATGATCTTTGAGGTCTCTTCCAACCTTGGTGATACTGTGTTACTGTGAAGACTCTGGAGATAATACTCCCTGCCTGAGCTCATTGACTGAGACATTACTACATGTTATGTATGTTATGCGCTTTGAGTTCATCAAAGCTCAGCCTGAGTAAATAAGGGATGCAATAAATAAATAACTAAGGGGAAAGGCTAATGAAAAGGCTTGATGGACTTCCTTCCAGCTCAACACTGAAATGCAGAGGGAGTTTCTGTTTTTAAACAAAAATGAAACCATAACAGGCAGCTCATTCTTGCAACTTGTTTTCATTTCTGCCTTCATTAAATAGATTATTTTGGTCAGCTCTGCAATCCGTCCCTAATCTTATCATTTTGCAAGTGAAGAAATCTGAATGCTTCAAACTGAGAACTCATCAGAAAGTGACTTATTTTGAAGACTGCAGCTCTAAGACATTAAGTAAATGTTGTGAATGACATCTGTGCCTACTGTTATGGTTTGAAGGTGGAACTTCTGCCTAGTTCCTAACTACAAAAACAACAACAGGAACTTTCTGGAGATCTTTGAGCAAAAAGGTAAATAAATTACCACTGGATGCAAAATAATACCAACTGATTTCTCTACATCACTCCACTGGCTTTGCTCATAAGGATAAAAGTTAGCTGGAAAAACTCATCTGTCTCTTTTCACTTCTTGCATGGCTTGCTCTCTTATCTCTTTCCTGCCCTTCAGCTGGCATGCACTGCGTCTGTCAGGTACTGAGAAGGGGAAGGGGGAGACAGGAGGTTGTTAGCAGAATAGCCTGGACTGTCCAAAGGGTTCTGGGAACAATTCAAGGGGATGCTTGTGTTCTTCCTAAATTGTAAAGCTATGTAAATTTACATTTTTGTACACATTCATTGCATTTTATATTTCCAGATTTTGCCTGCTTTGTAAATACAGCTTCATTCAGCTTCCAAACCAACTGAGCTAGTCTGGTGATGTATATTGGGGAGCAACTCTCCAGCTTTGTTGGGAGTGTAGTCTCAACCCACCACATCCATGTACTGTACTGCTGTACTGTAGTTCTGAAATTCTTTATTAGGGTTGAAGGTACATCCTTAAGTGGTGGTTGCCTGATATTTACTTTCTGGTTTGGAAGAAATAGATTCTATGCTGTTATTCCATCTCTATTTGCTTTAAGACCCTGATAGCTGTTGAGGAAAAAACCCATACAAGCTCCACTGCAGAAGAACATGGTTCTTTGCTTGCACTTCCAAACTGTCGACAGCCCACTTCTCTTGAAATGAAGTTATATATGAAGTAACTGTTGACATGGAAATAGCACCTTTAGAAGCTTCAGTACATGTTGAAATTCAGCCTGTGGCTTGGACAGCAGCACTCTGCTCTGGCGTAGGAACTGGCTGGAGGGCTGAGCCCAGACAGTGGTGGTGAATGGTGCCACATCCAGCTGGCAGCCGGGCACCAGTGGCGTCCCCCAGGGATCAGTGCTGATCCCCATCCTCTTTAATATCTTTACTGATGATCTGGATGAGGGCATTGAGTCCATCATCAGTAAATTTGCAGAGGACACAAAGCAGGGGGCAGGAGCTGATCTGTTAGAGGGTAGGAGAGCTCTCCCGAGGGACCTTGCCAGGCTGGACAGATGGGCAGAGTCCAAGGGCATGAGATTTAACACATCTAAGTGCCAGGTTCTACACATTGGCCACAACAACCCCAGGCAGTGCTACAGGCTGGGGTCAGAGTGGCTGGGGACCAGCCAGGCAGAAAGGGACCTGAGGGTACTGGTCAACAGCAGCTGAACATGAGCCAGCCGTGTGCCCAGGTGGCCAAGAAGGCCAATAGCATCCTGGCCTGCATCAAGAATAGTGTGGCCAGCAGGAGCAGGGAAGTCATTGTGCCCCTGGACTCTGCACTGGTTAGGCCACACCTTGAGTCCTGTGTCCAGTTCTGGGCCCCTCAGTTTAAGAAGGACATTGAGACACTTGAACGTGTCCAGAGAAGGGCAACAAAGCTGGGGAGAGGTCTGGAGCACAGCCCTGTGAGGAGAAGCTGAGGGAGCTGGAGTTGTTTAGCCTGGAGAAGAGAAGGCTCAGGGGAGACCTCATTGCTGTCTACAACTACCTGAAGGGAGGTTGTAGCCAGGTGGGATTCGGTCTCTTCTCCCAGGCAACCAGCACCAGAACAAGAGGACATAGTCTCAAGCTGCACCAGGGGAGGTTTAGGCTGGAGGTGAGGGAAAGGTTTTGCCAGAAAGAGTAATTTGCCATTGGAATGTGCTGCCCAGGGAGGTGGTGGAGTCACCATCCCTGGAGGTGCTCAAAAAAGGATTGGATGTGGCACTTGGAGCCATGGTTTAGCTAGTGATGACGTTTGGTATTAGGTACTAGGTTGGACTTGATGATCTCTGAGGTCTCTTCCAACATGGTTGATTCTATGATTCTCTGTACCAGTGCTATATGAACACCTGAGCCAAGACTGACATATTAATTGATAATTCAGGATGGCAAGAACAAATGAGAATGTTTGCACTTCTACTGTTCAGATCCCTATACCAATTCCACAAGCAAACAGTGGTATGAAGCCTTCATTTCTGAATTGAACTTCTGACTTTTTGGAATGTTTTCTGACATGCTGCTTAAGGTTTATATTCTTCTAACTACTGAATTAAATTATCAGTTGTTAAGTAGCCAAACCAAGAAGTAGGTTAATTGGTTTAACCTAAATAACCACCAGTAAAGATCTCCCTGTAATGCTTTGGCTTCAGCTATACAAAAACTTGCTTTCAAATGGTGTGAAGCTGTGAAGCTTAGTGAAATGCAGAGGAATAAGCAAAATTTTAGCTATTTACTATCAGATAATAGAGAGCAAATAAGTACATTTATGAAGTAAGTTCTTAAGGACAATGCAGTGAATAACTTACCTGTCTCTGCTTCAGATTCTGAGTCATCATCCTCTTCCTCTTCACTAGAACAACTGGATTCATCCTTCTTTCCCTCTTCCTCCTCATCTGCTTTTTCTTGCTCCAGGGACTCTGTACTAGATGTGATCTTTTCTTGCTCCATAATCAAGGTCTCCTTACTGAGTTTGAAAAGAAAAACACTTACTAGGTCCTCAAAAATTTACTAACTCCTGTCAAGTACAACTTGATGACAGCTTGTCAAGTTATCTTCTTTTCATTGAAAAGCTTCTAGTCTTTCCCAGTTTACTTACTTTTTGAATGTCTTCTGTGTCTGATTATTATCCATGTTTGCTGTGGATTCAATGAGGGGAGATTTCTTCTCTCGTTTTTCACTGTGAAGCTTCAAAACAGAATAGAATCATGCAGTTAAACTGACAGAATTGTATCAGAGTGACAAAATCACAGCTGGAGGGCAACCTGTAACTACTACAAACCCTAAAAGGTGGTGCAAGCTTTCAGGGTGCTAAAACTTCAAAAGCCTAAAATCTTAGAAACTGTTAGTCCCGGTAAGCTGCTCATTGTTGATGCTTCAGATCACAAAATGCCCACTGGACATGGCAAGTGAAAGACCACATTATTTCTTCTTAGGATTTTTGGTCACCAGAATTGACCAAGTAAGGGCACAGGTCATCTTTTGAGATGACTGTGACATCATCTCAATTGAAGCCCAACATCAAACTTTGTTTCTAACTCATATGCTGCTCTGAGCTGCTGTCACAGTTACAGGCTGACACCCAGGAAATTTCCAGAGGCACTGAGCAGAAAATAGTTAGGGGTAAATAACTGAGCATTGGATACAAAAGGACAATAATGATCAGGTCTAAAGAATTCCATTGGCTTGTTAATAGCCATAAAAGTTAGTTGCATATACAGTTCTTTCTCCTTTTAGCTTCTTCACTTTAGCTGCTACTAGCTGGTGTTTCTGCTTGGCTTTGCTGACTTTGGCTGCATTCCTTGCTGTGGCTAAGTACTAGCAGGGCTATACTAACTGCTTTCTCTCTTTTCCTTGTACAGGGCAGATAAAGGGAGGGGGGTGGGGAGGAGGAAGCTACTGGTAGCCTCCCTGGGTTTGTCCAGAGGGGTTCTTGTGTTGTTTCTAAATTGTAAATATATATATTTTGCACACATTCATTGCATTTCATGTTTCTAGCCTTAGAATGCTTGTAAATGTAGCTTCATTTGCTTCCAAACCTTCTGGGCCAGTCTGGTGATTTATCTTGGGTGTAATTCTCCTAATTTATGTTGGGGAGGGGGTGTGTGATAATTCCTAAACCCACCCCAGCTGTAGGCCTGTTAAAGTATAAGATAGAGATTTCTTTATATGCAAAAGGCCTACCAGATTCTGCTTCTTTTGTAATTCTTCTAAGTATCCTAGAATGTCTTCATCTGCCACATCAAACGCTGTCTGCCCCTGGAGAGAGGGAAAAAGCAGAACACCAGAGTCGTACAGCAGAACTGAAACGCAGCGGATTTTGACGCCGTAACACGTGAGGACGCAGGGAAGGAGCCCACTCAGGGAGAGAAACTGGGAACTGTAGGCCAAGCTCTACTACAAACTGTTAGTCTGCCAGCAGCTGCAAACACTTTTGCAATCTTACATTTTTTGAAACAGGAACATCTACACCTGATTGCTCAGCAAGAGTTTTAGGAGATAAATGCATGTACAATGTTGCTGTCCTTGGAAGGAAAAGAAGCCATCAAGGAAAAGAAATGTAGATTGAAAGGATATGGTGAGGCTGTTGGTTCCAAACAGCTACTTCAACCAGTGCTCAGATCCTGAGCATTTCATTATCCTACCCATCTTACAATATGAAATGCAACTTGGCTTTTTAAAGTTGAAATTGCTTAAGCAAGAGATATCAAATTGAAGCACTCTTACAGTAAAGCATTCACATTCTTACAGTAAAACTGTATTTGACATTTTATATATTATTCAGAAGAGATCTGCTACAACCATTTGTTCTCATCCCCCCTTCAGTGTATGATTTCCATGGCACATGTACTTGAATTAACAGATCATGGATGTAAACTACAGCACAGGAAGTTCCACCTCAACATGAGGAAAAACTTCTTTACTGTAAGGGTCACAGAGCCCTGGAACAGGCTCCCCAAAGAGGTTGTGGAGTCTCCTTCTCTGCAGACTTTCAAGAGCCATCTGGATGTGCTGGATTCTGTGGTCCTGCTCTGGCAGCGGGGTTGGGCTCAAAGATCTCCAGAGGCCCCTTCCAACCCCTAACATCCTGTGATCCTGTGATTCACTAACACCAAGTGATGCTGTCAGCTGGCACTTCTTCAGCTTGCCATACCTACATAGTCACTGCAACTCTCAACTAGCCCAGATGCCCACAAGATGTGAGACTCCATTTTTAAGGCCTGAATTGGTAACAATTTCAAAAATTCCCTTTCTTCATCTCTACCTGGACATGAGAAAAGATGAAGTTCACACAGTTTCACCCAGGAGTCCTTCACTCCTTGCAATACCACATTTTGTGTTTGGGAGTTTGCATTCAAATACAAGGAGGCTGGAATCTAGTCAGAGCCCTAGATCCCCTGCTACAAAAGCAGCTGCATCAACACGCTGCGTGAGCACACTGAAGTGTTGGGAGGATCAGGACAAGATCAGGCAAGTAAGTTCTTCTGTACAATGACCAGCAGGAAGGGCAGAGCTGTCATTTAAAAAATGGTCACAGCAGCTTATTATAAATATGATTAAAGGTATTCATATTTGTCTCTGCTTACTTCAGTTGCTTGAAATGTTAACCATGGGGAAACGTTCCAAATTACGCTGTGAAGGCTACCTTAACTGGTTAGAAAGGAGGGAGCTTCAAATGACTGACTTTCACAGCCATAAAACTTCTGACCATAAAGCAGAAGCACAGGCACCTTTCAACAAGCACTACCCAAGCCAGCTTGAGGTCCTCTGACATAGGAAATATTCCAATTAGTATAACCCAGCCCTAACCTGGAAACTGAACAACAAAATTCTCTCATGTTTATAATTGCATTATGGCTACGTTTCTTCATCTGGCCTTCTAATTTTAGGCAGCTATTAAGTGGGTTCTTCAAAAAAACTAGGAGTTAGAGCTACCTTGACCATAAAAAACCAACATTTTGCAAAAAAAAAAATCTGCTTTAGTTGGAAGGTTATAGCTAAGCCCCATTCATAGAAGTTAATACCTGAAGGCAACTTCCTAGACAAAAATGGTGAGTTCCCAGCTAAGCACCTACAACTGAAACCAGAGTTTTCAGTCTTTCTATCCCCAACAGCAAAATGCCCACTTGCATTTACAACAGGTAAGACTTTGACTGCCCTAGCTCGCACAGACATCAAATAAAACAGCTTATATGTCTCTCTCTCTGTACCTCCTCCATTCTTACTCTTGCTGAGGTTAACTTAGTGTCACAGAAGTGCCCTCCTGTCACTACCCTTCACATCTTCACAACCCCAGCAGATAGTGTAACAGATAAGCTGATAAACTGGGTTTAACTAATTACATCAGCTTTTGACTGCCTGATGCAAAATACAAGGTATACAGCTGCCATTTAATGGTTCTATAAGCACTACACAGAAAGGGAGTCAAAACTATTTGAAATGTGATTCCAGATCTCACTGATTTTGTTATAAGCCATCTCAATCTCCATGGAAGAAAAAGTCAAAGACTAAAAATATTAAGCAGACATAGTTTTGCCTTTAGATAGAGTAAATCCTTGCCAATTCATGAACTCCAATCTCCAAATTGATTTTTAAGTGTATGAAAAAACTCAGAATCTGTCTCTAAAGTCAGGCAGGTAATTTACAGGCATCGACAGAAATCAGATCAGAATCTACCTGTAAAACGTACCACAGGGAGACGAAAGAGAGCTTCGGCACTCACACAGCTTAATGAAACATTCTGGCTTCCTGTGCTGCCTATGTGCATCATGGCCATAATCCCTATCAGCTGGGAACAAGAGCTTGCAAAGCCAACAAGCTACACGTGCCTTTGCTTAAAAATCAAAGCAATATAGCTTATGAAGCGTTTGAGGTATGTCTAAGGAGTCCAGAGGTGCTTAACAAGTTTCTTCCAGCACACCAAACCCAGCGTTCAGCGATTGATATCTCTTTAGTATGCCAACACAAGCTGATTGTAAGAGCTAAAACACTGCCTAAAGGCATCCTCATTGTCATCAATGATCATTTCAGTGATCAAATGAGAGCCTGGATGCAAGTTATTAATTTTGCACCTCTGAAACGTCTGCAAACCCATTCAATTTTGAACTTCCATGTCAATGATTCCACGGAGAGTTAGAGCTAAGCATCAAGTGGCTCTTCAAACCAATTTAGGCAGAGAATTTAGTTTGGAACACAAACATGCTGCTTTGACAGAACATGCATGAAATACTCCATGTACAGTAAACAGCAGTTTATCATCACTTTTCTTACCCTGGCTTCTAAAGTCACTTTAGAGACCAGAACTTTGTATCTTGACAAGGATTACATAAAAATCCTACCACTTTGTTGACAGCCTCCATATCACAGAGGTTTTCCACTAAAATGCGACATGCTTCTTCTTTACCCCAGTGAGCAGCAGCATGAAGTGGTGTCCAGCCATCATAGTCTTTAATATTTACATCGTAGCGAGCCTGAATTAAAAGCCTGAAGAAACCAAAGGGGTTAGAACTTAATACTCTTTGACAGGAGAAACAAACTGCTGCAAAAAAAAAAATAATATCACAAAGTTATTCTACAATATTCCTCTTTTCCATCATGCAGATTTTACTCGGGATATTGAAAACTGATACATTATTTCCTCACAGAAAGATTTGACTTTTCGTTCCTCAGTAGGGGTGTGTGTCCATACATATATATATATATATATATATTAATTTTTTAAAGGTATATTCAAGAAAAGTAGCCCTTTCCATTTTCTTCATTACTTGCTCTCTCTTCCCTCAAACTCTGTTCACAAAATAAATCTGATTGGAAGAGATCTTGAAGTTCAATAGAACAATAGAATAAACCAGGTTGGAAGAGACCTTCAAGATCATCGTGTCCAACCTATCACCCAACACCACATAATCAACTAAACCATGGCAACAAGCACCCTATCAAGTCTCCTCCTAAACAACTCCAGTGATGGTGATTCCACCACCTCCCCAGGCAGCCCATTCCAATGGGCAATCACTCTCTCTGTGTAGAACTTCCTCCTAACCTCCAGCCTAAACCTCCCCTGGCACAGCCTGAGACTGTGTCCTCTTGTTCTGGTGCTGGTTGCCTGGGAGAAGAGACCAACTTCTGCCTGTCTACAACCTCCCTTCAGGTAGTTGTAGAGAGCAATAAGGTCAACCCCGAGTCTCCTCCTCTCTAGGCTAAGCAATCCCAGCTTCCTCAGTCTCTCCTCATAGGGCTTGTGTTCCAAACCCCTCACCAACTTTGTTGCCCTTCTCTGGACTCCTTCCAGCAAGTCAACATCCTTCCTAAACTGAGGGGCCCAGAACTGGACACAGTATTCGAGGTGCGATCATCCAGTCCAGTGTTGCATCTACACAGCTAGCTATTTTCTCGTGGTTTCCTGGTGGGCAGCAAGTTCTGCATGGGAGAGCAATGTGCCCTTGTGGTCAAGAGGGCCAATGGGATCCTGGGGTGTAGAGAAGTGTGTCCAGCAGAGCCAGGGAGGTTCTCCTCCCCCTCTACTATGTCCTGGTGAGACCTCACCTGGAATATTGCATCCAGCTCTGAGCTCCCCAGTTCAGGAGGGACAGGGATCTGTTGGAGAGAGTCCAAAGGAGGGCTACAAGGATGCTGAAGGGACTGGAGCACTGCCTGGTGAGGAGAGGCTGAGGGACCTGGAGCTGTTTAGTCTGGAGAAGACTGAGAGGGGATTTAAAATACGGCTGGGGGTCAAGACAGAGGGGACAGACTCTGATCATTTGCACCCCGGGACAGCACAAGGGATAATGGATAGAAACTCCAGCACAGGAGACTCCACCTCAGCCTGAGGAGGAACTTCTTCACTGGGAGGGCCACAGAGCACTGGAGCAGGCTACCCAGAGAGGTTGTAGAGTCTCCTTCTCGGGAGACTTCCAAGCCCCATCTGGATGTGTGACCTCTGGATTCTCTGGCCCTGCTCTGACAGTGGGGCTGGACTCGCTGATCTCTGGAGGTCCCTTCCAACCCCTACCATCCTGTGAGCCTGTGATGTACAGCAATAGACAAAAGCCCTTTATAAGGAAAGGAGAGCTGTAAAATGACCAGATTTGTTAGACACAGTGTCCTTATCCAGGAAGTTATTAAAATCTCCTCCTGTTCTAATACTAGTTGATTGAAGCTTGCATATTCTGCTGTCATTAACAAGCAATGACTTAATCTGTTATTTACATGCTTTGGTTGCTATCTGGGAGGGAGCAGAGCTCCTCAGAGGGCCTGCTTTTTAGCCTTCAATCAGCATGGTTCTGATGTGACTTGTCAAAGTAACCACTGAGCCTTAACTTGACAAACAGGTTTTTTGTGGGGTGTTTTTGTTTGTTTGTTTGGAGTTTGTGTGTAAAGGGCTATCAGCTTTATTCATCCTTATTCATAATTACTAAAACCCAAAAAACTCTTCGTCTCTTCAGCTAATATATTCATAGCATTATCCTCCAATGAGTCAGCTTTCACACATGCTCAGCTGCATGTGCATGTGCATCCTGCACAGTTTTGGTAATTGGAAGCCATCAGGAAAATTGCCTGCACATGTATTTTCTCCCCCCTAGGTAAAGACACAGACTAGACTACAAAAAGACACCAGTTATAGAGCAAACTCCTTACAGAGGCATGTGTTACAGTTTTAGGCTGATGCCTAGGAATTTTCCAGAGGCTCTGAGTAGAAAAGAGTAAAAAGGTAAATAAATTGCCATTGGATGCAGAATAATAACACAGGTATGTCTACATCATTCCACTCAGTTGCTAACTGGGACAAAAGTTAGTTGCATAAACTATTCTCCTTCTTTTCACTTCTTGCTCCCTTATCTCTCTTTCCTGACCTTTTGTTGACTGAACTGACTTTGTGTTGTGTCTCTGAAGGTACTGGGGAAGGGAGAAGGAAGGAGGTTATTAGCAGCCCCCCTTGGACTGCCCAGAGAGGTCTGGGAACAATTCAAGAGGATGCTTGTGCTGTTTCTAAGTTGTAAATATCTATTTTATGCACATTCATTGCATTTCATATTTCCAGATTTTGCCTGCTTTGTAAATACAGCTTCATTCAGCTTTCAAACCAACTGAGCTAGTCTGGTGATTTATTCTGGGGGGGGCAATTCTCCAAGTTTGTTGTGAGGGGGAGTCTCAACCCCCCACACCATGCTACTCCAAACCAAGATTTTTTTCTGCTTCAGCTGGATAATGTCTCTTCATCATGTTGAAGCATGATGGGGTTTTTTGAAGCAGAACTCCCATTCAACGTACTGTATATAATGGCTACAATGATTAAAGAAAGCTCTGTCATTCAACTTCTGTTGACAAAACATTACAAGGCTCTGCAGACATTAAAGGTGGCAATACCTAGACAGTCAGGGTGTGGGCTCAGTTGCATTCACATTAAAATACATACAATTATTCCTAGTACAGCTAAAGCAGTCAAATGCATTGCTTTAGTGTGATTATAGATGTGTTATTAAGTATGCTTTCCTTCAGTAAGACAGAGCTTTGATGAAAACAAATTAAACCTCTGTGGCAGCACAAACTTGCACTGTGTTAATAAAAAGCTGCCTGTGAATTACAGGACACCAAAAGCCTGATGCTTTCCAGGAAATATTTCAAGACTAATGATTTGTGGACTTGGGGGTGCTGGTGGATGAGAAGCTCAACATGACCCACCAGTGAGCACTTGCAGCCCAGAAAGCAAATCACATCCTGGGCTGCATCAAGAGAAGCATAGACTGCAGGTTGAGAGAGGGGATTCTCCCTCTCTGCTCTGGTGAGACCCCCACCTGGAATACTGTGCCCAGTTCTGGAGACCACATTAGAGGAAGGATCTGGAGGTGTTGGGGGTAGGGGGTTGGAACTGGATGATCCTTGAGGTCCCTTTCAACCCTAACAATTCTATGATTTTCAACACCAATATCAGAAAAGCAAAGTTCAATTCTCTATTCCTTAGGTCTAAAAAGAAAAAGCAAACTACATTCAGTGTGGAGTGCAAACTCTGCTTTGTGTATGCAAACTACAACTACCTGAGGGGTGGTTGTGGCCGGGAAGGGGTTGGTCTCTTCCCCCAGGCAACCAGCACCAGAACAAGAGGACACAGTCTCAAGCTGCACCAGGGGAGGTTTAGACTCGAGGTGAGGAGGAAGTTCTTCACTGAGTCATTCCTCATTGGAACGGGCTGCCCAGGGAGGTGGTTGAGTCACCATCCCTGGAGGCGTTCAAGAGGAGACTGGACATGGCACTTGGTGCCATGGTCTAGTCATGAGGTCTGTGTTGATAGGTTGGACTCGATGATCCTCAAGGTCCTTTCCAACCTAAGTTATACTGTGATACTGTGATAAAATACAGGGAGTCTTGAAGATATTCACCAAGAATGCATTCAGCTTGTTTACCCAGTGAGCTTCAAAAACAAAGCAAAGGTTTTGTTAACTTTCTTCTTTTAAGTAAGTATCCAGGTTTTAATGACTTCACATAGGAAGCTAACAGCATCATGGTTTCTGAGTACTTGAAAACATGAAAGAAGACAATTCCAGAGAGTGTTGTTTTCCAGTGCTGGTTGTTGTCTAGAAGTTACAAGCGGCCCTGCCTATCAATTCCAAGCAGCATTACAACAGCAAGAGAAGCAAATATGACAAGCTTCCATTTAAGCCATACTTACTTTAAGACTTCTGTATAGCCCTTAGCAGCAGCTACATGAAGTGCTGTACCACCAGATTTTGCATGCCTGACATCATTTATATGACCACTGTTGAGCCACTGCCTCGCATCTCTCAGCATTATTCGTTCTTCTTCTTTCCGAGCTGCCTCTATATCAACCCCTAAATTGAGGGAGCGAGGGGGAGATGGAAAGAGAAGACAAAACATTTCAGTTTAAATGCTTAACTCAGTTGTGCAACAAATAACACACTTTTTTTCTGTAAACAAAACACAAGAAGAGTAAAAATGTGAATAACATTCAGGGTTAGATATTAACACCTTTTGGAAGATGAATCCCAAGAGCTTCAGGAAGCCCCCATTCTTGCATGATGTTTTGCATACATAATGCAGGTTTTTTTTCCCCAAAGGAAAAACCAAAACAAATCCCCAGCTACTAAAATGTTAGGAGTGTCTATCAATACAGTAATAATCATTTAAGTGACTTGATTAGAAGAGGAAAAAAAAGTATATAGCCAGCAGGGCCAGGGAGGGGATTCTCCCCCACTACTCTGCTCTGGTGAGACCCGACCTGGAGCACTATGTCCAGTTCTGGAGCCCCTATTACAGGAAGGATCTGGAGGTGCTGGAAGGTGTCCAGAGAAGGGCCACGAGGATGAGCAGAGGGCTGGAGCTGCTCTGCTGTTGAGAAAGACTGAGAGAGTTGGGGCTGTTCAGTCTGGAGAGGAGAAGGCTCCCAGGAGACCTTCTTGTAGCTTTCCAGTATCTGCCGGGGGCTCCAAGAAAGCTGGGGAGGGAATTTTGGGGGTGTCATGGAGTGATAGGGGTGGAGGCAACTGGAAAAAAAAAAAAAAAAACCAGAAATGGGTAGATTGAGATTGGATGTTAGGAAGAAGTTGTTCCCCATGAGGGTGGTGAGAGGCTGACACAGGTTGCCCAGGGAGGTGGTGGAAGCTTCATCCCTGGAGGTTTTTCAGGCCCAGCTGGATGTGGCTGTGAGCAACCTGCTGTAGTGTGAGGTGTCCCTGCCCATGGCAGGGGGGTTGGAACTGGATGATCCTTGAGGTTCCTTCCAACTCTAACAACTCTATGATTCTATATTTTAGCCTTCTAAGCACCAAAAGGTAAGCCTGGTTTGATATATCTGCAGAAAATAGAAAACCACTACAATTTTAACAAGGAGATAGCTATGAAAGAGGAACACTCTAGCTTCTCATTATTGAGACCAACTTCCTCCTGGCTACAACCTCCCTTCAGGTAGTTGTACAGGACAAAGAGGTCTCCCCTGAGCCTCCTCCTCTCCAGGCTAAGCAACCCCAGCTCCCTCAGCCTCTCCTCATAGGGCTGTGCTCAAGGCCTCTCCCCAGCCTGGTTGCCCTTCTCTGGACACATTCAAGTGTCTCAATGTCCTTCCTAAATTGAGGGGCCCAGAACTGGACACAGGCCTCAAGGTGTGGCCTAACCAATGCAGAGTCCAGGGGCACAATGACTTCCCTGCTCCTGCTGGCTACACTATTCTTGATGCAGGCCAGGATGCCATTGGCCTTCTTGGCCACCTGGGCACACTGCTGGCTCATATTTAGGCGGCTGTCAATCAGCATCCCCAGGTCCCTTTCTGTTTGGCAGCTCTCCAGCCACTCTGACCCCAGCCTGTAGCTCTGTAGCTCTTTCTTCACATCTCAGGTGAAAAAAATAAGAATAATTTAATAGTAAATGGCACACAAAAAATATCACACACTGATGCAAAGAGAAGAACACAATCTAACAAGTGTACACATCAGGTTAAACAGAAAAAAAATGCCAGACCACAAATGGTTGAAGCACAGCATCTATTTGCTATCATTGTTAGATTACTACCACATGGAGTGCTCTCAAGAAGAGGTAAGGAGTCTTACAGACAACTGTGCACCAGCACTCTCCTGTGGGTGCACAGCTCTGACAACTTTTTTTTGAGGAAAAAGGACTCAGGAAGTCTGGCTGTCAAGAACACAAACTGTATCTGAGTTGACCTCTGACACAAAATCAGTGAGTCAACCTTCATAAATCTTAGTTTATGTGTATGGTTTGTCTAGTCTTAGACCCTGGTATGCATGGACTTCAGAGATGTTTCTCTCTTTTAAATTTCTCATGTAGTAAAGCATTAACATGGACATAAGAAATCTAGAAATCCAGAAACAGGACCTGATTCAGTAGATAAACACACAAGCCTCCACAGTAGTCCTGATAGCATATAAAACAGAAGTCAACATGGTTTTAAAAACACTTCAGAGAGAGACTTTCTATGGCTCAGGTCTAATTCTGCCTTCTTTCAGTATTTCCTGCTAAAGGTTCATCCATTTCCAGAACTGCCAGCAGACTTTTTTCTATCACATAACTCTCCTTACAGTCCAACTAATGAATACACACCAATACAAAACAGACTGCAAAGAAGTAGACTATGCAAAGCTAGAACATCTCTTTTCAAAACAATCCTCACTATCAACACAGACTGGGGGAGGAGGTGTTAGAAAGCAGCCCCTGTGAAAAAGGACTTGGGGGTGCTGATGGATGAGATGCTGGGCACGAGCAGGCAATGTAAGCTTGCAGCACAAAAGGAGGAGGACCACAAGAATGATCAGGGGGCTGAAGCACCTCTGCTATGAGGACAGGCTGAGGGAGCTGGGGGCATTCAGCCTGGAAAAGAGAAGGCTCCAGGGAGGCCTAAGAGCAGCCTGCCAGTACCTGAAGGGGGCTACAGGAAGGATGCAGAGAGACTGTTTGCAAAGGCCTGCAGGGACAGGACCAGGGACAATGGCTTCAAACTAGAGCAGAGCAGATTTAGATTAGATGTTAGGAAGTTCTTTACTGTGAGGGTGGTGGAAGACTGGCACAGGTTGCCCAGGGAGGTGGTTGAGGCTCCGTCCCTGGAGATCTTCAAGGTGAGGTTGGAGGAAGCCCCAAGGATCAGTGCTAGGCCCTGTGCTATTTAACATCTTTATTGATGATCTGGATGAGGGCATTGAGTCCGTCATCAGTAAATTCACAGATGACACCAAGCTGGGGGCAGGAGTTGATCTGCTGGAGGGTAGAGAGGCTCTGCAGAGGGACCTCGACAGGCTGGACAGATGGGCAGAGTCCAAGGGCCTGAGATTGAACACATCCAAGTGCCAGGTTCTGCACATTGGCCACAGCAACCCCATGCAGTGCTACAGGCTGGGGTCAGAGTGGCTGGAGAGCAGCCAGGCAGAGAGGGACCTGGGGGTACTGGTCAATGGTAGGCTGAACATGAGCCTGCAGTGTGCCCAGGCAGCCAGGAGGGCCAATGGCATCCTGGCCTGTATCAGGGACAGTGTGGCCAGCAGGAGCAGGGAGGTCATTCTGCCCCTGTACGCTGCACTGGTTAGGCCACACCTTGAGTCCTGTGTCCAGTTCTGGGCCCCTCAGTTTAGGAAGGAGGTTGACTTGCTGGAAGGTGTCCAGAGAAGGGCAACAGAGCGGGGGAGGGGTATGGAGCACAAGCCCTATGAGGAGAGACTAAGGGAGTTGGGCTTGCTTAGCCTGGAGAAGATGAGGCTCAGGGAAGACCTTATTGGTCTCTACAACTACCTGAAGGGATGTTGTAGACAGGCAGGAGTTGGTCTCTTCTCCCAGGCAACCAGCACCAGAACAAGAGGACACAGTCTCAGGCTGCACCAGGGGAGGTTTAGGCTGGAGGTTAGGAGGAAGTTCTACACAGAGAGAGTGATTGCCCATTGGAAGGGGCTGCCTGGGGAGGTGGTGGAGTTGCCATCACTGGAGGTGTTCAGGATGAGACTTGATGGGGTGCTTGGTTGCATGGTTTAGTTGATTAGGTGGTGTTGGATGATAGGTTGGATGCGATGATCTTGAAGGTCTCTTCCAACCTGGTTTATTCTATTCTATTCTGATGGTGCTCTGGCAGGGGAGGTGGACTGGATGGTCTCTGGAGGTCCCTTCCAACCTCTAATGTACTGTGATTTTGTGGTCCTCAAAGGCAAGCAGATGTAAAAGCCCAAGCAAATTACAGTTTGCAGTAGCTGACACATAGTATTGTAGAAGCCTTCTGGAGGAATAGGAATATGTGACTATCAGCACATTATTGATTCAAAGCTCCTGGGTTTTGTGTGTGTCAGACTTACAGAGCTTATTAGCTAGGTAAAATTTAATCTCTATTCAGATTTTTATTGTGGGTTGCCTCTAGAGAGAGAGTTTAAGAAACATGTGTTTAATTTTTACAATAGCTTCTTCCAAAGAAGAGCATTTTGGCTTTTTCCTCTGCTGAGTGCTTCAGCAGTCTTTTGTATCTTCCTGCATCTTGCTGATTTAGCCTCTAGATTAGGGATTTTCACCCATTTCTGATGAAACAGAATTACAGTGATTTTTATTAAATATCCAAGGCCAAACTGATTGTTTCAGTTGGGGATGAGTCTAGGAGTTTGTTCAGCTGCTTTTTAACATGTAATGTATATATAACCTACCTCAGGTTTTTTTGATACTTAGAATAGAATTAACCAGGTTGGAAAAGACGTTTGAGATCATCCAGTCCAACCTATCACCCAACACCATCTAATCAACTAAACCATGGCACCAAGTGCCTCATCCAGTCTCCTCTTAAACACCTCTAGTGATGGTGACTCCACCACCTCCCTGGGCAGCACATTCAACATGATGGCATTCAACAAATCCAAGTGCCAGGTGCTGCACTTTGGCCACAACAACCTCATGCAGAGCTACAGGCTGGGGTCAGAGTGGCTGGAGAGTTGCCAAACAGAAGGGGACCTGGGGGTGCTGATTGACAGCCGCCTAAACATGAGCCAGCAGTGTGCCCAGGTGGCCAAGAGGGCCAATGGCATCCTGGCCTGCATTAGGAATAGTGTGGCCAGCAGGAGCAGGGAAGTCATTCTGTTCCTGTGCCCAGCACAGGTTAGGCCACACCTTGAGTCCTGTGTCCAGGTAAAGGAACTGAACATAGACCTCTATGGATATCATAACCAATCCAGCACCAGAACTAGAGGACACAGTCTCAAGCTGTGCCAGGGGAAGTTTAAGCTCAAGGTGAGGAGACAGTTCTTCACAGAAAGAGTAACTGGTCATCGGGATGTGCTGCCCAGGAGGTGGAGGAGTCACTATCCTTGAAGGTGTTCAAAAAAGGATTGTATGTGGCACTTGGAGCCATGGTTTAGTTGTCAGGAGGTGCTGAGTGATAGGTTGGACATGAAGATCTCTCAAGTCTTTTCCAACCTTATTGATTCTATGATTCTAACTGGGTTTCTGAAGCCCAAGCAAGATATAAGATACATCCCCCCTGCATTGGTAGGGGGGGTGGATGCAGTGGTCTCTGGTGGTCCCTTCCAGCCCCTAATGGTCTGTGATAACAGCTGCAGAGGACTAATGCCTGCATCCATTTCCATCATGAGAGTTTTGCCAACCTAAATAAAAGATCCTGGCACAAAAATGGGAATCAAACTTTCTGTGATTAAAAAAAAAAAGCAAAGCTGCTCTGAGCTGTCAAATGCAATTCCCGTGATTAACCAGAGAAAACGGAATGTAAACAGCCTTTTATTACACCTTGTAGGGCCCTTTCTCCTCGCTTTTGTTTTCCAGACTCTATTAAGAGACCAGGGGAAAGGAAAAGGCTCAGCGCCCGCTTCAAACACTTCCTTCGTCCGGCCCATAGATGGCAATGCGCTGCCTCCCAGCTCGGCTGCAGCCTGAGCCTTTGCTCTCACCACCAGTTGCACACTTCACCTCCCTGGCAGCACGACAGCTTCTTAAATCATTAATAATTTATTGCTCAATGCTTTATTTTCTTTCTTCTTCTCCCCCTCCCCCGATTTCTTTATTCTTCTGATCAACAAGTGTTATTCAACAGCTCCAAGCAGGTCTGAACACAGCGTGCCGGTCAGGGAGCATTTAATGAGATTCAGCCCAAGTGTAAATGCTGAATCACTGTTTCAGGCCTCCTCAGCCATATAAAGGCATGTTTTATAGATACTGCATGGGAGATCGACCCACTTTTGCTTGGTGTAGTGAATGTTTATATACAAATGTAATAGTTCACATTTCATCCACATAAGCAAAACCGACTCTAGCAAGGCACCCCAGAGAGTCTCCTTAGGTTGACCTATAATTAAGGGTGAGGAAAATTTGCTTTTCCTTGTAAAAGTAGTGACTTTTGCTGTAGCATGAACTCCTGATTCACCTCACATCACCTATCCCCGCTCACTCACCTCCCAAGAATGTTTCCCATCATTCAAAATAACTACTTAGGCAGTTAAAAATAATTTTCAGGGGACATCTGATGATAAACAGCTGCAAACTGGTTTCTAGCCATTGCACTTAACCCTACTCAAGACCTAAAGAGAGGCAACATTGAAAATGGGCCAGGACTAGCTAAGACCAAAGCCACATCTCTCAAGTCAAGAGAAGTATGGCCAGCAGGTCAAGGGAGGTGATTCTTCCCCTCTCTTCTGCTCTGGTGTGACCCCATCTGGAGCACTGAGTCCAGTTCTGGAGCCCCTAACACAGGAAGGATCTGGAGGTGCTCAGATGTGTCCACAGCAGTAACATGAGGATGACCAGAGGGGTGCTCTGCTCTTCTATTGAGAGAGACTGAGGGAGCTGGGGTTGTTCAGTCTGGAGAAGGGTCCCAGGACACCTAATTATGGCCTTCCAGGATCTGAAGGGGGCTACAAGAAAGCTGGGGAGGGACTTTTGAGGGTGTCAGGGAGAGATAGGACTGGGGGGAAAGGAGCAAAACTAGAAATGGGTAGATTCAGACTGGATGTGAGGAAGAAGTTGTTCCCCATGAGGGTGGTGAGAGACTGGCACAGGTTGCCCAGGGAGGTGGTGGAAGCCTCATGCCTGGAGGTTTTTGCAGCCAGGCTGGATGTGACTGTGAGCAACCTGCTGTAGTGTGAGGTGTCCCTGCCCATGGCAGGGGGGTTGGAACTGGCTGATCCTTGAGGTCCCTTCCAGCCCTGACAATTAACTCTATGATTGTAAGTCTGCTAGTTTTCACCAGTGCAGATGAAAACTGTGCTACTGGCAAGAGACAACATCCACCACCATCACAGGTTGAAACACTGCAGAGCAGAAACGCAGGGGATAGTCTCAAGAAATTGTCATACTACTACTACTATAAATCAAGATACTGCCCCATGACAAAGATATCAGCCCTATGGAGAAACAACAATACAGGTCCAAAGAGAAGTTTTGTGTATAACACACAAATCAGTCAAAACACACAGCACACACAAAGAGTTCTTCCACACTGCTTCAAAATCATTTCCATAAACCACTTTGTTTTGCTATATTTGCAGTGCTTGTAACTGGGCCAAAAGATCTTTATACCTCACCTGAGCATGGAGGGAATTTATTTTCTCACAAAAAAAAGTATAAAAGTAAAGCAGGTTTTAGGCTTAAAACATAAAGCAAGTAATCCTGCTGTGAAAATGAGGGTAGAAAAATGCTTTCCCTACTTTCAGAGTGCTACGGCTTCCCTCCCAGGACACTTAGTGGATTAGTTTAGAAGTACTGCGTAGACCATTACACCAACAGGGTCCTGATGTATGCTCAGGAACATAATGGTGGCCCACACAAGAATACACATAAAAAAAGACACCTGATCCAAGGGTCACAATGTGTAAGTGTCAAATATGGAGATGAGAATAAGTCAGGGATAGACACTGGATAATATTCCTCTAAAAACTCTTTCATGTCTAACACTCCTTACAATAGAACTTGAAAAACAGCACAGGAGGTTCCACCTCAACAGGAGGAGGAACTTCTTCACTGGGAGGGTCACAGAGCACTGGAGCAGGCTGCCCAGAAGGGTTGTGGAGTCTCCTTCTCTGGAGACTTTCCAGGCCCATCTGGATGTGTTCCTGTGTGACCTGTGCTGGATTCTATGGTCCTGCTCTGGCAGGGGGGGTTAGACTTAAAGGATCTCTGGAGGTCCCTTCCAGCCCTAACATCCTGTGAGCCTGTGAAGGTTAGTCTGGATCACTGACATCTCATCTCTAGTCAGATCAGATTTTGCCAAACAGGATGAACAAACACTGAAGAGCTTTCATTTTATTAATGCTGTAACTTCTCATAGAGCTGAACTGTGCTGCATTAGTCACTTCTATGACTCCATCATTTCCAGAGGCTCCCATTTCTTGTCCTGTTGTTAAACATGTCCTTAAAATATAATTTGATACCTGCAAAAAGTGTGCATAACTGCAAAGTGATGATCTGCAGAAGGCTGAATAGTTACACCACTGGAATGCTCTTGGAAGTTTTCCCATAAAGGCTGAAGGTCTGCTAAAGCAGCAAAAAAGGTGACTTAATATGGTGATGCTTCTCAGATTTCTAACAGAAGCAAGCACCAAAATGTCATCACTACCATCTACTGGAAAGCACAGTGAATATCACTGCTGATGTCAGTATGTAGGAAGCCACACTCACAGTGTTAACTATGCAACACCATAATGAAACTAATCAATGTAGGGATAAACACACGTGGCAAGGTTGCAAGGCAAGAATGCTGCAGAAAACATCTGCTTTCCTTTCCTGTGGCATGCTTTACCTACACAGAGGTAACTTTTTTGGGGGGGGCCAGGTTTGTTCCTTTTCAAAACAAACAGGCTGATCTTCCATGACTGGTAACACTGAGACAATGCAGATGGCTCCCCAGAGCCTGCAGTTGGCTTGTGTGACCAAAACTGCACCACTGCTTTATTTTATACAGGGAGCGATGCTAAAGCTGGAAGGGTAACTGCATTCAGCCACATGCACCCAAAAGGAGGTTCTAGACAAGTGGGGGTTGGCCTCTTCTCCCAGGCAAGCAGCACCAGAACAAGAGGACACAGTCTCAAGCTGCACCAGGGGAGGCTTAAATTGGAGATGAAGAGAAAGTTCTTACCAGACAGAGTAATTGGCCATTGGAATGTGCTGCCCAGGGAGGTGGTGGAGTCACCATCCCTGGAGGAGTTCAAAAAGGGATTAGATGTGGCACTTGGAGCCATGGTTTAGTTGTCAGGAGGTGTTAGGTATTAGGTTGGACTTGTTGATCTCTGAGGTCTTTTCCAACCTTATTGATTCTGTGATTCCATAGTCAAAGACAAAACTGTCACAACGCATCAGCGCTGACTCCACAGTAAGACAAACAATTAAGTTCCTCTTCTAGAGCCATTAACTTTGCTAGGCATGGCATACAGACAATTAGGCACTTTCCTAGTGGTCATGATAATGACTAAATAACCAGGTCTTTACATAACAGCAACTTTATGTGGTGGGTTAACCCTGCTTTCTTCTTTTGTTTTCAGAAAGAGGCGTTAACCCACCTTAACGCCTCTTTCTGAAAACAAAAGAAGAAAGCAGGGTTAACCCACCACACTTTACTTGCAAGTTAAGGACGCCATGAAAAGCAGATGATTAAAACATTGGTGCTGAGACAACTGTATCATGATTTAGTGAGGTACAAGTTCACACTGGGGTTCACAGCCTTTCTATTCCATTCTAATTCATAATCATTAAGCATTTGCTATTATTTCTTCCCTGCAGGTAAAACCCCTGAGTTCTGACACCTTCAGATGCAAATTGAGAAGGAGGGATAGCTACTTGCTTTCTGCTCTGCTTTCTGTGATACTGCAACTCCTATGAGGTCTAACACCAAAACAAGCCAGGGGTGATACACATATATAAAAGCATTTGTATACATGTGTGTGCAAATATATACACACACACACAAACCCATAAACATATATATATAAAAGATTCTTTTAAAAAGCTTTTTTTCTTCTAGAAATAAAAAACCAGTGAGATTTTGGAAGACCAAAATCAGTCAATTTAACAAGCAACTACTACAGTTAGAATAACACATCAGTAAAGTCAAACACTGCAAAATCAACCTTGAAGAATTTAGGTTGAAGAACAGTCCAGAAACAACTGTCCAGCAATGAGTGACACTACTATTGGGGGGGAGAAAGGTGGGTTTTTTTTTATTTTCCAAAGCAATTGAAAAACTGTAGCACAGCCCAAAAAAAACCCCAATAAAATCAGAACTGCCTAACCTGATGTTCTTGATGTGTTCATGGTTTGAACTGTTCAATCAAAACCCTGTTAAAGCTACCAAGGAGTGGGGTAGGGTAGGGTAGGGTAGGGTGGAGTGGAATAGAGTGGAGTGGAATAGAGTGGAGTGGAATAGAGTGGAGTGGAATAGAGTGGAGTGGAATAGACCAGACCAGACCAGGTTGGAAAAGACCTTCAAGATCAAGTCCAACCTATCATCCAACACTATCCAATCAGCCAAACCTTGGCACCAAAACCTTTATCACATCTGTAGTCTGCTCCTGTGTATCAGCAGACAGCTCTTATTTCCCTGCATATTGTGTCATCCACCTTCTTTTTACCATTTGCTTTGGCCATTATATAGGTTTAACCATACAACTGATGGCAAGGCAAAGCTGGAAACAATCACTATTTTACTCTTAAATTGTGTAACTCTTGCCTTAAGAGAGAAATCCAGTGCTGCAAAAGAAAGAAAAAGGCAGCATATTCAAGGAGGAAGAAGCCTTTCAAGAGGCAGACAGGGGTCTCAAAGCAATGGAGATGTGGTCCCCTAGCATGGCCTCCCCACAGGCACCATCTTCACTCAGCGTCATCTTCCTTCACTATAAAAAGGTAACTCAAACCACACCACCCCAGTTCTTGCACTGCGAGTTCTGGTACAGCAGAGAGCTTCTATTGGAGTCAAGGTGGTCAGTCAACAACAACTGAATATTCTTTCCACTGTGGAATGAAAACTTTGAGAGACCTTTCACTGGAAAACCCATCTGAGGAACACAGGACACAGCAGTGTAAGGAAGGGAAGGAAAAAGCAGAGAAAGCTCAGTTTGCCTTTTTTTTAATGCTACCTTCTCTTGTACAGACAGCAGCTGAACATGAGCCACCAGCATGCCCAGGGGGCCCAGAAGGCCAATGGCATCCTGGTCTGCATCAGGAATAGTGTGGCCAGCAGGAGCAGGGAAGTCATTTTGCCCCTGTGCTCAGCACTGGTTAGGCCACACCTTGAGTCCTGTGTCCAGTTCTGGGCTCCTCAATTTAAGAAGGACACTGAGACACTGGAACATGTCCAGAGAAGGGCAACAAGGCTGGGGATGGTTCTGGAGCACAGCCCTATGAGGAGAGGCTGAGGGAGCTGGGGGTGTTTAGCCTGGAGAAGAAGAGGCTCAGAGGAGACATGATTTCCATCTACAACTACCTGAAATGAGGTTGTAGCCAGGAGGGGGTTGGTCTCTTCTCCCAGGCAACCAGCACCAGAACAAGAGGACACGGTCTCAAGCTGTGCCAGGGGAGGTTTAGGCTGAAGGTGAGGAGAAAGTTCTTCCCAGAAAGAGTAATTGCCCATTGGAATGTGCTGCCCAGGGAGGTGGTAGAGTCATCATCCCTGGAGGTGTTCAAAAAAGGACTGGATGTGGCACTTGAAGCCATGGTTTAGTTGTCATGAGGTTTTGGGTGATAGGTTGGACTTGATGATCTCTGAGGTCTATTCCAACCTTACTGATTCTGTGACAGTACTGCCAGCAGTATCAACATTCTAGGAGCAAGCTGCATCAATTTAAGGGATAGACTTTTAAACCTTACTGTCAAAACTTGATACCTACCCATTAACTGTTACATGAATGCTCATCTATACAGTGCCTTCAGAAGAGTACACAAAAGCAAGGAGGAACTTAAGGTTCATCATAATTTTGCAGGCCTAAAACAAGTACAGTGTAAAACTCCTTATCCCAGAGTGAATGCACAAATCCAGTATTTCTGATCTCTTTTTTCACAAAAGGCTGAGTAAAAACACCTAGAAGACAGCTTGAGCACTGTGCACTGTGTTGGCAATTGCCTTTAGAAAACAAAACTGAGTGACTTAAAAATTCCCAATTCAGTGTGAACTTGCCAAAATGTTTGTAGTGCCCAACACACAAACCCATCCCTCCATATTCAAAATTACCTTGTCTATTTACTTCATTCTGAAGCAGCTCTTCCATTGCCTCCTCTTCAGCAATATGTAATGGAGTGTCTCCTTCACTATTTACAGCCCCTACATGTGCTCCTTGACTAATTAAATACCTGCCCATAGAAAAAGAAAAACAGAACGTAAGCAACACGGGAAAGCTGATGCAACAACAACAACAAGAAGTCAGCAGCCACTAGGACATTATATGCAATGGTTATATATATGCACACATACAATTAATAGAGACAACTGTATTAGGTATAAATAAAACCACCTCCTGACTGTCTACAGTCCCTGAACACCAGCAGGTCTTCTCATCACAACACTCATTAATACCAACAGCCCTCAGTTTGCTCTTCGCTTTGCCACAAGGGCTCCTGACGTTTTAATACATACTTCCAAGAAAGGAAAGAAGAAAGTGGTTAGATGATGAACAGAAGTGAATACAGAGTTGGTTACCAGGGGTTGAACCACCATTTCCCATGAGCTACCTCTATTAAGCCACTCTTCCCAGAGCTTCCCAATTCAGTGGCATATTGGGCTTCTACACTTCGGCAGTCCTGAATCCTGGTCTCTGAGGCAGATTCACCAAGTCAAATAAAACCAGAATCATCTCTGCTCCCAAGTATTCATGAGGTCTGCTTTCAATGGGGGAAGAGGTGAGGGGGAGAAAGGAAGCAGTACTTTACACCATTACAGCCCTACTAAGTGTTTTTGTAGTGTTTCAGGAGGCAACAATCAGGACCCTGAGGAATTTACTTCTACATTTCCAGGTTAAGTGGAATAGACTGATCGCAACAAGAAGTCACAAAAGGACAAAGTTACCTCATTGTATTAAACCATAAGCCTATAGTTATTGAGAGCATACTGAATATTACATTGTCTGTTTCTAAGAAGACAGTGAACAACAACTAAATCATCAATAGTTACCAGTCTTAACCATTCTGACCAAAACATTTCCACTTTGCTCACAAAAATTCAACAGTTTCAACCACGACAGGACTTGATACAAATAAAACATTGCAAACCTCCCTCCTGCCTTGCGGTGCTAATTTACACTTCCCATACGTTGGAGAAAAAAAAATAGCCATCAGAAAGTACTCAGACCTGAAGAGCTAGTGATCCATTTGGTAGCAGGTGTATGAAATCAGAAGTGCTTTCTTAACCTCGTATTGCAGAACGCCAAATTATGCAGGCGCCAGTCACAAAGTCAATCCAAAACTAATACAAATGCTTTGAAGTATTTCTGCTGAAGCACTGCCCATGAAAAATAACAGATGCCACATCTAGGACTGTATTTTCCTTATCTTTATTCAGTTACACAGCATCAAGTGGACATGGCACTTGGTCATGAGGTCTGTGGTGACAGGTTGGACTTGACGATCTTTGAGGTCTCTTCCAACCTCGGTGATACTGTGAAAAAAGTGCTCTCATACATTAGTGTTTGCTCTCTTTTCCCAAGTAACTACTGACAGGACAAGAAGAAGAGGGTTTAAGTTGTGGCAGAGAAGATCTTCTTTAGAATCATAGAATTGTTAGGTTTGGAAGGGTCCTCAAGGGTCATCTAGTTCCAACTCCCCCGCCATGGGCAGGGACACTCCTGAGAGAGTGGTGAGGCACTGGAACATGTTGCCCAGGGAGGTGGTGGAGTCGTCCCTCACTGGAGATATTCAAGAAGCTGTAAGTGTGGTGGCTGCAGGATATGGCTTAGTAGTGGTGGTAGTAGGTTACGGCTGGACTCCATCTTGAAGGTCTTTCCCAGCCTTCGTGTTTTCTATTATTCAGTGTAAGATTCCACTTGCTATTAAAAAAGGTGGTGCTTGGTGCCATGGTTTAGTTGATTAGGTGGGTTGGATTGGTTGATAGGTTGGAAGCGATGATCTTGAAGGTCTCTTCCAACCTGGTTTTATTCCATTCTAAATAATATATTGGCATTTCATTTACATAAAGCTATCTTATTCTAAACCTTTGTATTTATGTCAGTAACCACAAGAGATACGAACTGACAGATGACAAAATGGGAATGAATTCCTCCAAGTGTCACTGTATCTCCTGGGATATGCCTCAGCAGTTACCATCACTAACCCTTTGCTGCTGCTGGGTGGTGCTGGTTTTATACTGTTCCTCTAACTCTCATCCCTCTTCCAGACACAAAAGATTTAAATTCTGCAGGAATGAAAAATGAACACAACATTTCTCACCAGTACCGTACCAGCTGTACTGATTTGACAGCGACCCACAGCCTTCCAGATAAGGCAACAGCTCTGCAGGCTGCCTGCTGAACAGGCAAAACCAGCAGAGGGCAAAAGGAACTTTCCCACAAAGTAAAAGGTTGATTTCAAACTGTGAGTCAACCACTGAGGAAAACATCCACATTCATGTTCTTGCCACACACTTTTTGTTACCTCAGAAAAAGAGTGGTACTCCAAAAGCATGGTTTTTACCTGTTTTCCAAGAGAGCAAAATTAACTCTTCTAAGGAAAACACGAGTACCTAATTGAAGCAGTTGTGTGGTCAACTGGGTCAACAACTTAAAAGCATGATAAAAAGAGCAATGCCCAAGAAAGCATAGGCAATGCACAAAAGGCTACAGGAGCATTTCAGAAAGCTAACATTTAGATGTGGTCCTTTAAAACAGACCCCCACAACCAAAGCTCCTTACAGACCAAAATCAGCTCAGCAGAGCTAGGGGGATTAGCAGGGCTGGAGAAACAGAGTTCCCCTTTGCACGTGCTCACAGGGCTTTGGTTCTCTCAGGTCAGCAAGGGATGGATGGGTGAACCTGCAGTGAGTTCACAGGATTTAAAGGGATGGAAGAAACAGAAGCAAGGTGAAAGGGGGGCCTTGATAGACAGCAGAGCTGGGCCCATGACAACCTCATGAAGTTCAACAAGACCAAGTGCAAGGTCCTGCAGCTGGGTCAGGGCAATCCTGAAGAAAAGGCCTTGGGGGGTGCTGGTGGATGAGAAGCTCAGCATGAGCCAGCAGTGAGCACTTGCAGCCCAGAAAGCCAACCAGAGCCGGGGTGCAGCAAGAGAAGCACAGCAAGCAGGGCAAGGGAGGGGATTCTCCCCCTCTGCTCCACTCTGCTGAGACCACACCTGGAGCACTGTGTCCAGTTCTGGAGCCTCTGTTACAGGAAGGATCTGGAGGTGCTGGAAGGTGTCCAGAGAAGGGCCACAAGGACGAGCAGAGGGCTGGAGCACCTCTCCTATGAGGACAGACTGAAAGGGTTGGGGCTGTTCAGTCTGGAGAAGAGAAGGCTCCCAGGTGACCTAATTGTGGTCTTCCAGGATCTGAAGGAGGCTGCAAGAAAGCTGGGGAAGGACTTTTGAGGGTGCCAGGGAGTGATAGGACTGGGGGGAATGGAGCAAAACTAGCAGTGGGTAGATTCAGATTGGATGTTAGGAAGAAGTTGTTCCCCATGAGGGTGGTGAGAGACTGGCACAGGTTGCCCAGGGAGGTGGTGGAAGCCTCATGCCTGGAGGTTTTTGCAGCCAGGCTGGATGTGGCTGTGAGCAACCTGCTGTAGTGTGAGGTGTCCCTGCCCATGGCAGGGCGGGGTGGAACTGAATGCTCCTTGAGGTCCCTTCCAACCTTAACATTTCTATGATTCTGTGAAAGTCAGTACAGACCCCAAGTGGAAAGCAAGAATGATCCTTTCCCAACCTTCCTTCAGCCCCTCTAACTAGGCCTCCTCTCTGCTGTTCTCACCAACAAGTTAAGAGTGAGCCACTAAAGCAGATTAATAATGCAAAAGCAGAACTCAGCAGAAACCAAATTATTCTAAATCCAACTCTTGTAAAGATACTTTTGAAGCCTGGTAATAAAATCCACACTTGCTCAGTTTTTCCACATACTTCAATAACAGATGAAAAGAAGTTTAATATTGGCTTATATTCATTTACAGTAAAAACAGGTACAGGTAAACAGTGACAGGGTTCAGGTGGTGCATGAAGTCACCCTAGTGCCTGCATGAGCATAGCTTTCATTAGCAAATCTTGGGCTACCAAGGGAGAGGAGATCAGTCACTTCAGATGTGCAGGTAACTTGACTCCACAGAAAGTGGGAATGGATTTGGTAAAGAGGAGCCAGAGAATGATGCTCTGATTTTTTTTTAAGGCATAGTGGAGCAGAAGCCAGCACCAGAAAAATCCTAAACATTCAAGATTTGTTGGTTTGTTTCATCCTTTTTTTTCCTTCTTCTTCTTAAAGTTATCTTTCCAAACAAATTGTACTTCAACCTAAATATTAATTACAACTTCAGGTATGGCTTCATATATAAGTGCATTGGACACTCTGGTGACCCTGGCACCACGTACCAAAGTCTCCCCATGAAACAGCAAATTATTGTAGGTAAGTATGCATGGATATATTTTAAGTCAGCCATGTGTTGGGGAGAAAAAAAAATACCTGCAAATAATTGCTTGCATTTTATCTTTATTAGACAGCAGTTCTCTTCATCTTGAAATTTCATCTTTTTAGATGAACTACAACATAACTTCCTGTTCCTCAGGTGATATTTAATTGATACAACTGCATGGATGCAGTGAAAGAGAGACATGTAATAAAAGGTCCAGATCTGGACAGGCTGAGAGCTGGCTGCAGGCAAACCTCATGGAGTTCAATAAGGACAAGGGCAGGGTCCTGCACCTGGGGAAGAATAACAGCAGGCACCAGGACAGGTTAGAGGCTGCCCTGCTGGAAAGCAGCTCCATGGAGAAAGACCTTGGAGTGCTCGTGGGCAGCAAGTTCTGCATGGGGCAGCAATGTGCCCTGGTGGCCAAGAGAAAACAGTGACCTAGGGTGCAGCAGGAAAAGTGTGGCCAGCAAATTTAAGGAGGTTGTCCTTCCCCACTGCTCTGCCCTGCTCAGACCACAGCTGCAATCCTGTGTCCAGTTTTGGGCTCCCCAGTTGAAGAGAGACAGAGACCTGCTGGAGAGAGTCCAAGGGAAAGCCAGGAGGATGTTTAGAGGACTTGAGCATCTCTCCTGTGAAGAGAGACTGAGAGCCCTGGGGCTGTTTAGTCTGGAGAAAAGAAGGCTGAGAGGGAATCTGATCAATGTCTATCAATAGCTGAGGGGTGGGGGTCAAGTGGAGGGGGCCAAGCTCTTTTGGGTGGTGCACAGTAATAAGCCAAGGAACAACAGGTACAAGCTTGACCAGAGAAGGTTTCAGCTCAACATGAGGAGAAACTTCTTTCCAATGAGGGTGACAGAGCTCTGGAGCAGGCTGCCCAAAGAGGTTGTGGAGTCTCCTTCACTGGACACATTCCAAAACCACCTGGATGCATTCCTGTGCAGATTACCCTGGGTGATGCTGCTCCGGCAGGGGGGTTGGACTCACTCTCTGGAAAGGACTTCCAATCTCTACTGTACTGTGATACCCTTTGATCCCATGGCCAGAAAAAGCTGTGGTTTTGCAAAGTTTGATGCAGTGCAGTCTCCCACCTACTTAAAAAAAAACACCTTTTGGTATAGCACTTCTGCATTTGCCTTTTGCCATTCACTTGTTGCAAAACAGCCATGTTCAACACACAGCTATGAAAAACTCACTGGGAAAACGCAATGACAATCTGCATAACATTCTGGTAGGTGCTCATTCAAAATGTAAATAAATTAGAAGGGATGAGTAGCTGGGCCCATACTCATGCTTGGATTTTGAGTTCAACATTTCAAGTGTTGATCCTGCAGTTAAAAGTAACTCTTGTAAAGCAGAGAGTTGCAAATATCTCAGAAAGACCAGAACAGGAAAATGAAACCATCATTCCTGACACTTCTGCCCTGATGTTTCCATGACAAGCATTACACAGTCTGAGTAAGTGGATGAAAAATTTTGCTTTATGACACTATGGGTTTATGAAGGCAAAATTACTCTTACATGTAATTTTTCTTTTAGGCATCAAGCTGTGTATTCCTCAACAACTATGAGAGAATTCACAACCTTGAAAACCAAACATGAAACATTTCTCTACAACTGTGAGCCTCAGATTCAACACCACTTTACAGGAAAATACATTTCATACCTTTCACCAAGGATTGGAATTTCAGTGTCTCTAATACAACAAAGAACAGCCCTCTAAATGGCTGTCCAAAAGTCAATGAGTCCACACCAAAACCAATCACCAGTATATTTGTGGACGACACCCAGCTGGGGGCAGGAGTTGATCTGCTGGAGGGTAGAGAGGCTCTGCAGAGGGACCTCGACAGGCTGGACAGATGGGCAGAGTGCAACGGCATGAGATTGAACACATCCAAGTGCCTGGTTCTGCACATTGGCCACAGCAACCCCATGCAGAGCTACAGGCTGGGGTCAGAGTGGCTGGAGAGCAGCCAGGCAGAGAGGGACCTGGGGGTACTGGTCAATGGTAGGCTGAACATGAGCCTGCAGTGTGCCCAGGCAGCCAAGAGGGCCAATGGCATCCTGGCCTGCATCAGGAACAGTGTGGCCAGCAGGAGCAGGGAGGTCATTCTGCCCCTGTATGCTGCACTGGTTAGGCCACACCTTGAGTCCTGTGTCCAGTTCTGAGCCCCTCAGTTTAGGAAGGATGTTGACTTGCTGGAAGGTGTCCAGAGAAGGGCAACAAAGTTGGTGAGGGTCTTGGAACACAGGCCCTATGAGGAGAGACTGAGGGAGCTGGGGTTGCCTGGCCTGGAGAAAAGGAGGCTCAGGGGAGATGATCTTGTTCTCTACGACTACATTAAGGGATGCTGTAGACAGGCAGAGGTTGGTCTCATCTCCCAGGCAACCAGCACCAGAACAAGAGGACACAGTCTCAAGCTGCACCAGGGGAAGTTCAGGCTGGAGGTTAGGAGGAAGTTCTACACAGAGAGAGTGATTGCCCATTGGAATGAGCTGCCTGGGGAGGTGGTGGAGTCACCATCACTGGAGGTGTTCAGGAGGAGACTTGATAGGGGGCTTGGTTGCATGGTTTAGTTGATTAGGTGGTGTTGGGTGATAGGTTGGATGTGATGATCTTTAAGGTCTCTTCTAACCTGGTCTATTCTATTCTATGCTTACCTCAGGACCTGGAAGTTAAAGATTCTAACTAGAAACTTGGCCTACACTCTGAATTAAAAATGCAACCAACCAAAAACCCAAAAGAATAAACCCACAACAAATCCAACAACAAAAATCTAACAAAACAAAACCCAAATCAGTAAACCCACAACAAAAAAAGGGTGTGTAAATCTATTGCCAAAATGCATACAGGGAGGAATTCAGTGATGAAAAGGACAACTGCCTCTGAAGATAAGTTACACACAAACTGGAGTCTTGTTTGTCAATTCAGAAGTTCAGCATCTGGAACAGGCTCAAACTTCATCTTCAGTACAGTTTGTCAAGCCCCAACAGCAAGATATGCTGCAGATACTCATTCAGTATCATTTACCTCATCAACAAAAAGAGAGGCCTATGTGTTTATACTCAGACCTTACCCCGGTTCACAATATCTGGAAACAAGTTTGCAGAGTCATCAGGCATATAATTAAGTACTCACTGAACATAAAGGTCACCAGAACAGTGGCAAGCACAAGGCGGGGCAGAGAAGTGGCTGCTGAACTGATTCACTTCATTACAAATTGCTTACTGAGCTTATTGGAGACTCATTAGTGAAAACAAGAGGCTCCTGCAGACTCCTGAGAAGAATGCCCAGCAGCCTCCAGCGCTGAAATGTTAGGAGAGAGGCTGTACTAAAAACTCTCTTGCTGAACGGAGGGTCCATGTGTTGCACATATTCTTAAGACCTGCTGAAGGGTAGAGAGGCTCTGCAGAGGGACCTCGACAGGCTGGACAGATGGGCAGAGTCCAAGGGCATGAGATTGAACACATCCAAGTGCCAGGTGCTGCACATTGGCCACAGCAACCCCATGCAGTGCTACAGGCTGGGGTCAGAGTGGCTGGAGAGCGGCCAGGCAGAGAGGGACCTGGGGGTACTGGTCGATGGTAGGCTGAACATGAGCCTGCAGTGTGCCCAGGCAGCCAGGAGGGCCAATGGCATCCTGGCCTGCATCAGGAACAGTGTGGCCAGCAGGAGCAGGGAGGTCATTCTGCCCCTGTACACTGCACTGGTTAGGCCACACCTTGAGTCCTGTGTCCAGTTCTGGGCCCCTCAGTTTAGGAAGGAGGTTGACTTGCTGGAAGGTGTCCAGAGAAGGGCAACAAAGTTGGTGAAGGGTTTGGAACACAAGCCCTATGAGGAGAGGCTGAGGGAGCTGGGGTTGTTTAGCCTGGAGAAGAGGAGACTCAGGGGTGACCTTCTTGCTCTCTACAACTACTTTAGGGGAGGTTGTAGACAGGCAGGAGCTGGTCTCTTCTCCCAGGCAACCAGCACCAGAACAAGAGGACACAGTCTCAAGCTGTGCCAGGGGAGGTTTGGGCTGGATGTTGGGAAGAAGTTCTTCCCAGAAAGAGAGATTGGCCATTGGAATGTGCTGCCCAGGGAGGTGGTGGAGTCCCCATCCCTGGAGGTGTTCAAAAAAGGCTTGGATGAGGCACTTAGTGCCATGGTTTAGTTGATTAGATGGTGCTGGGTGATAGGTTGGACTTGACGATCTCAAAGGTTTTTTCCAACCTGGTTAATTCTGTTCTATAACACATAAAATTTCAACAGTGGAAAAATAAAACTGGAACCAACAGTGTTTAAGTGCATCAAAATTGCAACAATTGATGCTTTTCAGACCTTTTATTTGTTTGTGCATCTGTAAATGTTTCTTGAAACATTTTCTGACTGCAGAATAATTTCACTTCAATGTTTGCAATTTAAACTCTTAATGTTGTTAAGAACTCAGAGGGAAGTAGAAATCCTACCTCAAGTTCCCTAGCCCTTCTCAAAAGTGGTTTTGGTTTGGGACTGCTTCTGTTTTGGTGGGTTTCTGTGGTTATTTTTTCATTTTATTTGCCAACATATAAAAAAAGGCAAAAATAACCCTTAAAAGGCCAAGCATACAAAGGTCTATCCACCTGCACATACAACATATCAAGAGAGAAAATGACAGCTTTCATCCAGAATCATTGAAAAGTTTGGGCTGGAAGAGACCCCCAATGTCATCTAGACAAACCCCCCTAAAAGGGAGCAGGGACAACCTCCACTACATCAGCTTGCTCAGAGCCTTCTCAAATCTGCCCTTGAGTCTCCAGGCATGGGGCCTCAATTACCTTCCCAGGCAACCTGTTCTTGTGGTTCATCACCAAAATGCTAAAGAACTTACTCCTAACATCTAGGTTATACTCTCCTAATTTCAAACCATTGCCCTTTCTCCTTTCACTGCTGGCTTTTACAAACAGACCCTCTCCAGCCTTCATGGAAGCCCCCTTCAAGAACTGGCAGGCTGCTATGAGGTCTCTCCAGAAACTCCCCTTCTCCAGGCTGAACACCCCCAGCATCCTCAGCCTGTCCTCACAGTAGAGCTGCTCCTGCCCTCAAGTCACCTTCGTGGCCCTCCTCTGGACCTCCTCTATCAGGTTCACATCCTTCCTGTGTTGAGGGCTCCACAGCAGTCCCTTTCTGCCTGACCACTCTCCAGCCACTCTGACCCCAGCCTGTAGCACTGCATGGGGTTGTTGTGGCCAAACTCCAGGTGAGGTCTCACCAGAGAAAAGTGGCAGAATCACCTTGATTTTTTTTAAGGTGCACTTCTCAAAATAACCTCTTAAAGAAAGGCCCAGCTATTTTCTTTCTTCTTTAAAAAAAATAAACCCTAAAGAACACACACTTGAAGCAAGTACAGTCACATGAGACTAACATTGTGCTAAGCTCTGGCGTGGCACACAGTAGGCAGAGTGTCAGTGGGCGAGTTTCGAGGCACAGTAACTGACAGCTAAACACAAGTTCCCTGAGCTGTCTCTCCAGCACTCACGTGTCCTCACACTGCCATGCTTGCTTTTAAACACGTTATTTAGAGCCCACATGCAGGTAATGACAAAAAGGCACAGCTTCAGTGGTGCTTAAACATTGGTCACACACCCAGTGAGTGTCCGGCGTAGAGCGCTGAAATGTGTGCAACGCAGGATGGGTGGCTGGGCTGTCACACAGAACCACAGAATCCACCAGGTTGGAAAAGACCTCAGAGATCATCAAGTCCAATGTATTACCTAACACCCAACACCTCCTGACAACTAAACCATGGCTCCAAGTGCCACATCCAAGCCTTTTTTGAACACCTCCAGGGATGGGGACTCCACCCCCTCCCTGGGCAGCACATCCCAATGGCCAATCTCTGTGAAGAACTTCTTCCAAGCATCCAGCCCAAACCTCCCCTGGCACAGCTTGAGACTGTGTCCTCTTGTTCTGGTGCTGGTTGCTAGAGAGAAGAGACCAACCCCCACCTGGCTACAACCTCCCTTCAGGGAGTTGTAGAGAGCAATGAGGTCTCCCCTGAGCCTCCTCTTCTCCAGGCTAAACAACCCCAGCTCCCTGAGTCTCTCCTCACAGGGCTGTGCTCAAGGCCTCTCCCCAGCCTTGTTGCCCTTCTCTGGACATATTCAAATGTCTCAATGTCCTTCTTAAATTGAGGAGCCCAGAACTGGACACAGCACTCAAGGTGTGGCCTAACCAGTGCTGAGCACAGGGCACAATGACTTCCCTGCTCTTGCTGGCCACACTATTCCTGATGCAGGCCAGGATGCCATTGGCCCTCTTGGCTGCCTGGGCACACTGCTGGATCATGTTCAGCTGCTGTCAACCAGTAGCCCCAGGTCCCTCTCTGCCTGGCTGCTCTCCAGCCACTCTGACCCCAGCCTGTAGCACTGTGTGGGGTTGTTGTGGCTAAAATGCAGCACCTGGCACTTGGACTTGTTGAATGCCATCCTGCTGGACTCTGCCCATCTGTCCAGCCTGTCAAGGTCTCTCTGCAGAGCTCTGCTACCCTCTAACAGATCAACACTTGTTCCCAACTTGGTGTCATCTGCAAACTTACTAATGACGATGGACTCCATCCCTACATCCAGATCATCAATCTTGCAAGGCATGGAGAAGCCCTGCTTGCCTGGGCAGAGGGCACCTTGCTGGGCACAGGGCATTGCACAGTAGGGGATCTCATTGCCCTCTTTAATTACGACCTACAGATAACTGCCCTTATCCTCCTTTCTCCACAGCTGACACACTTTTGCACTTGTCTTTACTCCTGAATCTATGATTTACAGAAGAAAATAAATATGCAGGTTCCATGTTGAATACTGGTAGCAAAACCTTACCTAGGAAAGAATCCTTTCTCCTCTAGGATTTCAAGCCCAATGCAGAATAAATCAAATTATTCACAAAACCAATTAAGTCAAACTAAGAGGGACGTCTTATTCAGTCTCTATGCAAAACACCGTCCCACGCTGTCAGTTGCTGCTGTGTCTCAACCTTCTGCCTTTAAACACTTAGAGCTGAACAGAGACTGACATGAGAAGACAGGCTTCTGTGATGGCATTTAAATTTAAGTCAGATTATGACAGAACTCACCAATGTTTGAGGTTATGTTTCCTTGCAAATTGCAGAAGGTTCTCACTCACACATCTTTTGCTCTTGGGACTTTCTAAACAGTAATCCTGCCCTTAGGAGCAGTATAGCCAGCCAGCAGCTACACAGGACACCAAGTTACAAAAGGCCAATTAGGTGCATTTGGCAAAACTAGGTAATTATTTCTCCTTGAGTGGTGTGAGTGATGATTTAAAGACAGCCAATTTCAGCAAGCGAATTTATTATTTCCTCCTGTAGAACACAGGAGTTGAGAATTTCAGATAGCTAGAGATGGTTTTAAAACTTCAAAAATAGCTTAAGAAAAAATGGCCAAATGGGAAGGGATATTTCCATTTTCACCAGTCTGAAAAGACTTTTCCTATCTTCCAATACATGCAAGAGCCCCTCCAGACAGCAGCAAACCCAGCCCAATTCTCCCCTGTGGAACTGTTACAGAAGGCATCCTGACAGACACTCATCGCTGCTTCAAAACTGTCAAATACTCCCTGAATATCAAAGCAGGATACTACAAATAAGGGGGAAAGAATCCCCCTACACAAACTCCACTTTCTTTCAATTCTAAACACTATACTGACATGAAAATTTTGTCCCTGATTCTCACCATGAGGGTGGGGAGAGACTAGCACAGGTTGCCCAGGGAGGTGGTGGAAGCCTCATCCCTGGAGGTTTTTGCAGCCAGGCTGGATGTGGCTGTGAGCAACCTGCTGTAGTGTGAGGTCTCCCTGCCCATGGCAGGGGGAGTTGGAACTGGATGCTCCTTGAGGTCCTTTCCAACCCTAACATTGCTATGATTCTTTGAAAGGCAGTACAGACAGAAAGCACGAATGATCCTTTCCCAACCTTCCTTCAGCCCCTCTAACTAGGCCTCCTCTCTGCTGTTCTCACCAACAAGTTAAGAGTGAGCCACTAAAGCAGATTAATAATGCAAAAGCAGAACTCAGTAGAAACCAAACCTTCCAACCCTGACTATTCTATGATTCTATGTTTACGAAACCAGCACTCCATAAGTTAGCAACATAGCCCTGAGCCCTGCACACCACAGGCTATCCCTGACCTCCCTGCAGCTCGCATGTCCAAGGAAGGACAGTAAGTAGAATTGCATCTGTTTTCCTCCTTGGAATGGGGGAAGATAGAACAAAGTGTAGATAATAGTATCTGGTTAATCTTAGTGCTCCTGCGTTCCAAGCCATCTCTGAAAGAAGGCGGCAGTAAGCTCTAGAAATATTTGTCTGTAGGCGTCCAACTAAACATTAACAGTGTGAAGAGGGAACAGGGAAAATTCCTACTCACAGCACAACAAAACCAACTGAGGTTTCATATTTTACCATGTCCTTATAGAGAAAAGACATATGAGAGGCTGCAGAGCAATGTTTAGGTGAAAGTAAACAGTGACTGAGAAGAGGAAAGTAGGAAAGATGAAGAAAGCTGCATAGGGAAAGAGGGACCTGGGGGGGGCTGATTGATGGTAGGATGAACATGAGCCAGCAGTGTGCCCAGCTGGCCAAGAAGGCCAATGGCATTCTGGCCTGCATCAGGAATAGTGTGGCCAGCAGGAGCAGGGAAGTCATTGTGCCCCTGGACTCTGCACTGGTTAGGCCACACCTTGAGTCCTGTGTTCAGTTCTGGGCCCCTCAGTTTAAGAAGGACATTGAGACACTTGAGCGTGTCCAGAGAAGGGCAACAAGGCTGGGGAGAGGCCTTGAGCACAGCCCTGTGAGGAGAGGCTGAGGGAGCTGGGGTTGCTTAGCCTGGAGAAGAGGAGGCTCAGGGGAAACCTCATTGCTCTCTAAAACTACCTGAAAGGTGGTTGTAGCCAGGAAGAGGTTGGTCTCTTCTCTCTAGCAACCAGCACTAGAACAAGAGGACACAGTCTCAAGCTGTGCCAGGGGAAGTTTAGCCTGGAGGTGAGGAGAAAGTTCTTCACTGAGGGAGTCGTTTGCCATTGGAATGTGCTGCCCAGGGAGGTGGTGGAGTCCCTGGAGGTGTTCAAGAGGGGACTGGACGTGGCACTTGGTGCCATGGTTTAGTCATGGGGTCTGTGGTGACAGACTGGACTCTATGAGCTTTGAGGTCTCTTCCAACCTTGGTGATTCTGTGATATTTACAAGAAGAAAGGGAAGAGGAAAAAGAACCAGAGCCCAATAACGCCAAGGTGATTGCTACAAGCAAAACCTCCAGCAGGAAAGAAATAAAAGCAAACAGAAAAAAGCATTTCTCAAGTGCTGATCACATGTCAATCTCACTGCACATATTTCTGAATGAGTGTTTTTCTCATGCACTTTAAAGCCTGCACCCTGGAGTGCAAAAATGAGGACTGAGTTGGAAAAACGTCTTGTTGCAGCTGCAGGAGAGTACAGGCAGTTCCTAACTCCGGATCATGACACACTCTGCTCAGGCTGCTTTCCTGTAGCAACTCTTGTGGTAATTTTGAGCAGTGACATCGAGATGAATACTTAAGATGGGGGGAGGTGATTCTCCCCCTCTGCTCCAGTGAGACCACACCTGGACCTCTGTGTCCAGTTCTGGAGCCCCTAACACAGGAAGGATCTGGAGGTGTTGGAAGGTGTCCAGGGAAGGGCCACGAGGAGGAGCAGAGGGCTGGAGCTGCACTCCTATGAGGACAGACTGAGAGAGTTGGGGCTGTTCAGTCTGGAGAGGAGAAGGCTCCCAGGAGACCTAATTGTGGCCTTCCAGTATCTGAAGGAGGCTCCAAGAAAGCTGGGGAGGGACTTTTGAGGGTGTCAGGGAGTGATAGGACTGGGGGGAATGGAGCAAAACTAGAAATGGGTAGATTCAGACTGGATGTTAGGAAGAAGTTGTTCCCCCTGAGGGTGGTGAGAGACTGGCACAGGTTGCCCAGGGAGGTGGCGGAAGCCTCATGCCTGGTTGTAGACAGCAGTAAGGTCTCCCCTGAAAGAGCTGATCACACCATCGGCTCACTGTGCCTCCTGCCTTGTGCCCAGAGCAGCGTTGAGATATATATATATATATATTCTGATTTTTAACTGCAGCTTTCTATTTCAGTGGAAGTTGTAAGTATTGACCTGACTTAACAACCTTTATTTCACTTCAGCAGCCATGTGCTGGCACCCACACCAGGAAACTAAAAGTCAAAGCATGATCAATTACTTGACTCTGCTTAAAGAGATACCAGCATAGATACAATCACTACATCAGAGAACTTATCTTGTTTGTAATTATATTGTGCAATGATGCAGTGACTAAATGAGCTCTACAAAGTAACACTACTATTCTATTCATCACAGTGCCAGGTTTAGCATCACCCAGTAGTACTGAACTCAGTCTCACCCCTCATGACCTATCAATCTGCAATTCCCAACAGCTGTTTGCCTGTCCAGTCCACACTGAGCTGCCTTGCAAGCACATTTCTTAAAAAGAAACTATTACTCTTTATTCAAATTTTATAAGTAGTACCTCATCTGTAACCCAGATGTGTCGAGGAATGCCTTTTTTCACACCTTTTCCTGTCAGACCTGCTGTTTATAGTCCTCATTTTTGTGTCTTAGTATTCAAGTTGTAACCAAGTAACTCCTGCCAATGCACAGAAGCCTCATGTCTCTAGAGATAACATGCTGGATTTATATAGATCTCAGAAGAATCATAGAATTGTCAGGGTTGGAAGGGACCTCTAGGAGCATCCAGTTCCAACCCCCCCCTGCCGTGGGCAGGGACACCTCACACTACAGCAGGTTGCTCACAGCCACATCCAGCCTGGCTGCAAAAACCTCCAGGCATGAGGCTTCCACCACCTCCCTGGGCAACCTGTGCCAGTCTCTCACCACCCTCAGGGGGAACAACTTCTTCCTAACATCCAATCTCAATCTACCCATTTCTAGTTTTGCTCCATTCCTCCCAGTCCTGTCACTCCCTGACACCCTCAAAAGTCCCTCCCCAGCTCCTCCTGGGAGCCTTCTCCTCTCCAGCCTGAACAACCCCAACCCTTTCAGTCTGTCCTCATAGGAGAGGTGCTCCAGCCCTCTGCTCATCCTCGTGGCCCTTCTCTGGACACCTTCCAGCACCTCCAGATCCTTCCTGTAACTGAGGCTCCAGAACTGGACACAGAGCTCCAGGTGGGGTCTCAGGAGAGCAGAGTAGAGGAGAAGAATCCCCTCCCTGTCCCTGCTGGCCACACTTCTCTTGCTGCAGCCCAGGCTCTGGTTGGCTTTCTGGCCTGCAAGTGCTCGCTGCTGGCTCCTGTTGAGCTTTTCCTCCACCAGCACCCGCAAGTGCAAGAACTGAAGCAGATTTTATCCTGCCTCCATCAGGGATAAGACAGAAAAATACACCCAGATCAGGATCATTTGCACAAAATGACGTAGTTTAGGGTAGCCAACAAAAGGCACAGTTGTTAAGAAAGGGTAAGTAGGTCATAGTTGCTTTAGTGTCATTAGAAATTCTACTGTACATGGCAGAACAGGGTCAAACTCATAATAGACAAACACTCAAGGAAAGGCTGACAGAAAATAAAAGCTGAGAGGCTCAGAGGTGACAAACTCTTTGAGGTCCCTTCCAACCTTAGGAATACTGAATCCTGAAACTACATCCCTCATGCATTTTCTCCTAGAAAATAACTCAAAGCCAACTCCACAGTGAATTAAACTATTTTTAAATCAGCTAAGGGAAAAACTAGTACCTCCAATACTTAATGGCACTAACAACTCCATACATTTCACAGTCTAAGAATCTGTCCCCCTCTAAAACAGCAATCCTGAATTAGTTGATGAGGCCATGACAAGTGGCAAGATCTTTCCCATGAATGGAATAAACCAGGCAGGAAGAGACCTTCAAGATCATCGTGTCCAACCTATCATCCAACACCACCTAATCAACTAAACCATGCAACCAAGCGCCCTATCAAGTCTCCTCCTGAATACCTCCAATGATGGTGACTCCACCACCTCCCCAGGCAGCCCATTCCAATGGGCAATCACTCTCTCTGTGTAGAACTTCCTCCTCACCTCCAGCCTAAACTTCCCCTGGTGCAGTTTGAGACTGTGTCCTCTTGTTCTGGTGCTGGGTGCCTGGGAGAAGAGACCAACATCTGCCTGGATACAACCTCCCTTAAAGTAGTTGTAGAGAGCAATAAGGTCACCCCTGAGCCTCCTCTTCTCCAGGCTAAGCAACCTCAGATCCCTCAGCCTCTCCTCATAGGGCTTGTGCTCCAAACCCCTCACCAACTTTGTTGCCCTTCTCTGGACACCTTCCAGCAAGTCAATATCCTTCCTAAACTGAGGGGCCCAGAACTGGACACAGGACTCAAGGTGTGGCCTAACCAGTGCAGCATACAGGGGCAGAATGACCTCCCTGCTCCTGCTGGCCACACTGTTCCTGATACAGGCCAGGATGCCATTGGCCCTCCTGGCTGCCTGGGCACACTGCAGGCTCATGTTCAGCCTACCATCAACCAGTACCCCCAGGTCCCTCTCTGCCTGGCTGCTCTCCAGCCACTCTGACCCCAGCCTGTAGCACTGCATGGGGTTGCTGTGGCCAATGTGCAGAACCTGGCACTTGGATGTGTTCAATCTCATGCCCTTGGACTCTGCCCATCTGTCCAGCCATAACCCTCAAAGCAGGATGGTTTGTTTTACTTTTTTAGCCATGAGCTGCACTTTCAAATTCTTTTTCAGCCAAAAATTAAACTGCTCTTAGCTTCACCTTACCCACAATTCCCTTGGCTTTTCATTAGCTCCAATGAACTACTAAAGCATATTAAAAAAAAAAAAAAAAAGCAAGCAGCTGTTTTCCACAAGATCATTTATCCCTGAAAAATCACCAATGAATGGTTGGAAATGACGCTGAGGATCACTAAGTCCAACCCAGAACCCTGCTCTACAAGGGGCACCCCTAAACCATAGCCCCAAGCACCACATCCAAACCACCTTGAGACACATCCAGGCTTGGGGACTCAACCACCTCCCTGGGCAGCACATTCCAATGCCTGACCATTCTTGCCCTGAAAAAATATTTCCTACTGTCCAGTCTAAAGCTACCCAGTGGCAACTTGAGGCCATTCCCTCTTGTTCTGTCACTAATTACCAGTGAGAAGAGACCAGCAGCAGCCTCTCCACAACCTCTTTTTCAGGTATTGGTATACAGCCATGAGGTCTCCCCTCAGCCTCCTCTCTTTCACACTAACCATCCCCAGCTCCTTCAGTCACTCCTCATCAGATTTATTCTCCAGGCCCTTCACAGCTTCCTTGCCCTCCTCTGCACTGGCTCCAGCACCTCCACATCTCTTGGATTGAGGTGCCAAAAACTGGACACAATACTACAGGTGTGGCCTCACCAGAGCAGAGTCCCAGGGGACAATCCCCTCCCTGCTCCTGCTGGACACAGCATTGCTGATCCCAGCCAGGATACCTTTGGCTTTCTTGGCCACCTGGGCACACTGCTGGCTCCTCTTCAGTTGCATGTCCATTAGCAGCTCCAGGTCCCTTTCTGCCAGCAGCTCTCCAGCCACACTGCCCCAGACCTATAGCCTTGCTTGGGTTTGTGGTGCCCCAAGCATAGGACCTGGCACTTGGCCTTATTGAAGCTCCTCCTGTTAGTGTTGGCCATGGATCCAGTATCCTGTCACAGGGCATCCTCAGGAAAGAAAATGCCAACTGATAGTTGCTCATTGAGCTCCTCCAAGTTTCTCCCCTATTTTCTCTCATGGAATTTTGCTTTATCCTTTCAGATAACTAAATTTAGAGAAGGAGGAACTTTCATGTTGCTAAGAAAGAATGAGCATTACCCTCTGACTGGGGAGGGGGAGAGACTATCGTACTTGCATAGTTTCTCTTCATTAATGTTTTTCCCCAATCTTTTCTCCCAGGAAGAAGCAAGGAAGGAAATAAATTAACAAACAATCTCCCAATGCCTGCTGTGACCCCTCCACACCTCTCAAAACAAACACTGCATCTTTACTAGTACTAAAGTAGAAGAAGAGCTATTCTTTGACTGGAAATAAATCTCTTTTCCCTACTTTCCTTTCCTTTTGTCATGTGGCTTATTTTATAATACATCCCTCTGAAATCCTCGTTTTCTGAGTGGTTTGCATCAAGTTTAATCTTTGGTGCTTTAAACTTGAAATCCACTCCTCCAATTAACATTTCCTTGTGTAAAGTCACTTCTTGAACCCTGACAAGAACATTCATTTACTTTGTAGCATTTGTCATTAGACCACACTCTAAACCAAGTTAGCATCAGACCAACAAGTTCATCTTGTCATTCACTAATCCAAACTCCTGATTATCCCCCAATGATCCATTTCTGAATGTAACCCTAATAACATCACTCCATACTCAGTTAAAAATGTAACTGAGAAGAAAGATAAAGAAGATGGGAGCCATCCCTAACGTTTTTGTCACTCTGCTTTGCCTAAATGATGTCTTGCATTACAATCATCATAGTATTGTCAGGGTTGGAAGGGACCTCAAGGAGCATCCAGTTCCAACCCCCCTGCCATGGCCAGGGACACCTCACACTGCAGCAGGTTGCTCACAGCCACATCCAGCCTGGCCTGAAAAACCTCCAGGCATGAGGCTTCCACCACCTCCCTGGGCAACCTGTGCCAGTCTCTCACCACCCTCATGGGGAACAACTTCCTCCTAACATCCAATCTGAATCTACCCATTTCTAGTTTTGCTCCACTCCCCCCAGTCCTATCACTCCCTGACACCCTCAAAAATCCCTCCCCAGCTTTCTTTTAGCCCCCTTCAGAGACTGGAAGGTCAGATAATGGGTTACAGCAAAAGATTTCAGATTAAAAACACTAAGGGATGGCTTCTGATGACCAAGATATTAAAACTGAGAGAGAAATGTATTAGAAATGTCTACTTTGAAATGTATTTTGTGGCACCACCACCCTTGGATATCATGGAGGAACATTCAACAGCACCAGATGGTCCACAGTCATTAAGTGGGAGACGGAAAGGACTCCATCTCAGCACAAGCAGCTCTCTACAGCCAGGTTTCTGGAAAAACATTCCAGACCTCCTTTTTTTCCCTCCATAGGCATGCATTTATGCCAACTGCTGCCAGCAAGTTAGATCAGCTCACTGATCCAAAAGAGAATAAAACCCTCCAAAGGCCCTGAAGGCCAGTGTTCACTACTAGTTCCCACATTGCTGTGTGATCATTAGAAATGCAAGAGGAAAGGCTAAAAGCATGCAGAGGACAGGGAAAAACAGGAGGGAAGGAGTGCCTGTGTCTGGAGCAGTCCCAAGTTAAATCACATTAAGCATATTGTGAAATGGCACTGAATTCCCTTTACTAGCTGCTGCCAAATGAGCACTGGTCCCATCCTTCTACCACAGGCAGGAGTCATCATCCAGTACCTGCAGCAGCCTCCACGAGGTAATTAGACCTACGAATAAACCACCCATCCCTGAGCATCTGTGTATGCAACCACAGGTTTGCAGCACTGCCTCTCCTCCAGACACCAGACTATAATCACTCATTTAATCATAATGGACTGTTACTAAAATAGAGAGATCCTGGGACAATGGCTTGCCGAGGGTTCAGCAAACGAGTTTGACTGCATTCACTTTCAGGTGTCTGGAGCCGGGAAAAGCAGATGGGCAGCAGCAGCAAGGCAGTGGTTAGACACCAGCCTTTTCAAGTCACCTGTAAACATCAGGGGAAGGAGGGGATACAATATAGGAAACGCTGGGCAGGAAGGGAAGCATGTGAGCTAGGTTTTAGAGCAGCAGATTTGGTCAGGATTCTATTCTCTTCTTAAGTGATCCAAGGGAGGTTGCTCTGACCTTAAAAACTTATTGTCTAACTATAATCATATGCTTCAGCCTTTGAAACCTGGAAAATAAAGAAGGAGCACTCTGAAGTCATGCTAAGCCTTAGGGTCTATGTAACTACATGTATCAAACAAGCCTCCCCAACATAAAAGCAACCATTCTTAGGTATCCATTTACCACCTGAACCTGCCTCTAAAAGTGAGCACATCATCAAGAAGAGTAAAACTGGTGCAAACACATACTAATACTCTTGTAACACCTCTGTAGTCTCCAACTACTTGAATGGCTTTTCTGAACCAGATCCCATTTATATCCTGCATTTGTATTTTTTTTATTCATGTGGATTACCCATCCCCTGAACCCAAGAAATTTTAGTATCTACAGCAACATGTGGCAAACATTTCACAGGCTCACAGGATGTTAGGGGTTGGAAGGGACCTCCAGAGATCATCAAGTCCAACCCCCTTGCCACAGCAGGACCAGAGAATCCAGCACAGGTCACACAGGAATGCAGCCAGACAGGGCTGGAATGTCTCCAGAGAAGGAGACTCCACAACCCCTCTGGGCAGCCTGTTCCAGTGTTCTGTGACCCTCACAGTGAAGAAGTTCCTCCTCATGTTGAGGTGGAACCTCCTGTGCTAGAGTTTATATCCACTCTCCCTTGTCCTGTTCCTCACATTCAGTATCTACTGCACAAAGGGTTGGGTCGGGTTTTTTTTTTCCTCCACAAAAGCCTAACTATCAGCCCATGGGTTGGACAGGAGCACACTGCATTGGGTTAGGAACTGGCTGGAGTGACAAGCCCAGAGAGTGGTGGTGAATGGTGCCGCATCCAGCTGGTGGCCAGGCACTAGTGGTGTGCCCCAAGGATCAGTGCTGGGCCCTGTGCTCTTTAACATCTTTATTGATGATCTGGATGAGGGCATTGAGTCCATCACCAGTAAATTTGCTGACAACACCAAGCTGGGGGCAGGAGTTGATCTGCTGGAGGGTAGAGAGGCTCTGCAGAGAGACCTCGACAGGCTGGACAGATGGGCAGAGTCCAAGGGCATGAGATTGAATACATCCAAGTGTGTTAAATTCTAGACTGTAGACTAAATTTCTAGACTGTAGTTATGCTTGTGAATACAGCTTAATTTGCTTCCACTGAGCCACTCTGGCAATTTTATATTGGGGGGAAATTTTCAACCCACCACACTACAATTAATAACCACAACCTTGCAAGAAAACAGGAAATTAATGGATGTCCTGTGCAAAATTGCTAATCCATATTGCACAGGGCAAGAAGATGACAAGCTACCAGCTGCTGCCTCTTCAGAACTGTGTGTGCTTCATAATTCACCTAAATTAAAAGCTCCCATCCATGAACCAGAAAATTTAGTGTTCAGAAAGAAACTTATCAGATTCAGCCAGAGAAACATGCAAACGCATTCTCATGATTCCCAAGTAAGATGCAGATGCTGGATGGCCAAGAAGGCCAATGGCATCCTGGCCTGTATCAGGAATAGTGTGGCCAGCAGGAGCAGGGAAGTCATTGTACCCCTGTACTCTGCACTGGTTAGGCCACACCTTGAGGACTGCCCCTCAGTTTAAGAAGGACACTGAGACACTTGACCATGTCCAGAGAAGGGCAACAAGGCTGGGGAGGGGTCTGGAGCACAGCCCTGTGAGGAGAGGCTGAGGGAGCTGAGATTGTTTAGCCTGGAGAAGAGGAGGCTCAGGGGAGACCTCATTGCTCTCTATAACTACCTGAAGGGTGGTTGTAGCCAGATGGGGGTTGGTCTCTTCTCCCAGGCAACCAGCAGCAGAACAAGAGGACACGGTCTCAAGCTGCATCAAGGGGAAGTTTAGGCTGGGGATGAGGAGAAAGTTCTTCACAGAGAGAGTCATTTGCCATTGGAATGTGCTGCCCAGGGAGGTGGTGGAGTCACCATCCCTGGAGGTGTTCAAGAGGGGATTGGATGTGGCACTTGGTGCCATGGTCTAGTCATGAGGTCTGTGGTGACAGGTTGGACTTGATGATCTTTGAGGTCTCTTCCAACCTTGGTGATACTGTGATGCAGTCTGAACTGTGTGCCAAACAGAAGTCATATTTCTAAGGTCTGGTAATTTATTGCCTCATTCTCCCATCTTCCTCCAGTTTTGTCTCAGCTGCAAATTCTGCTATCAGTTTTGTAAATTATTTGAAGTTGAGCTCCTGGAGCAGCAGTCTGAAGAAGATCTAAACTCTGTGGGCCTCATCAGATATAAATATTGCTTCATTCAGGTCAGATTATCCTTCTCATCTCTACAACTCTCTACAAGTAACTGAAGGGAGGTTGTAGACAGGCAGAGGTTGGTCTCTTCTCCCAGGCACCCAGCACCAGAACAAGAGGACACAGTCTCAAGCTGTGCCAGGGGAAGGTTTGGCTGGAGGTTAGGAAGAAGTTCTACACAGAGAGAGTGATTGCCCATTGGAATGGGCTGCCTGGGGAGGTGGTGGAGTCACCATCATTGGAGGTGTTCAGGAGGAGGCTTGATAGGGTGCTTAGTTGCATGGTTTAGTTGATTAGGTGGTGTTGGAAGATAGGTTGGATGTGATAGCTTGAAGATGTTTTCCAACCTGCTTTATTCTATTCTATGGGGAAATTTCTTCCAACACCCCCCCAATACCCTAAAAAACACTGCTCCTCCCACAGCTTAATGTTCCACATCCCACAGAATTATAGTTCACTAATCTACTTTCTTTAAAAGTATCTGTAGAAAATGTGCAGACAGGGTCCTGTCCCAGGCTGAGAGGAAAAAAACACAACAGATGATAAGTCTTAAGTGGTACTCTACATTTCTGATACTCATGTCAATAGTGAAAATCTGTCCTGTTGGCAATGGGCATCATCTTCCTTCTGTGAACACTGGCCTACGTTAGGCTGCAAAACCAAACCAGGAACATCTTTGCAATCTGTTTCCTATTGTGGAAACAAGAAGGGTATGTGTTTCACCTCCACTAAGCTGAAGAAAGGCTTCTGTTATCTCAGTTTGGAGGGAAATGCTTCTCATAGTATAGCTAACAAGTAAACACTTCCAGTGTGCATGCAAGAGAGATTACAGCATCATTACAGCATCAAGCATCTGCAGAGTGCAGCAAGGCAGATTACAGGAGCTGTTAGTCACACAGTGCCCCACTTCAAGAATGTATAAAAATTTCTATGAACACCCAGGGAAATTTTTTTCCCCAGTGAAAGTAATATAAAAGTCTGCAAAAATGTCTCCATTCCCTTAAGATTCAAGGAGTTAAGCCTCCAAAACTCATCAATACATGATCTTCTCAAGGTAAAAGTTCCATATTTCACCACTGCAATTAGTGCAGCAACATAATTATATGCTGAAACCCTACTGCAGGCTTTATCCAACTACTTTATGTTTTACACTCACTCACGCTGAGTTTAGCAGAATTAACTGAAGTCTGTGTTTACCCAAAGGGTCTTTAGAATTACTCTTGTTGCCTTTACTGCAGAGCAGCATGCTCAACAACATATGTTACACAGTTTCTCAAAGCAATCATTATTTCACATCGAAATAGACAACCTCTGAACAAGAAATTGATTTGAACAGATCTTCCTCAGGGGCCCTCAACAGGCTTCAAGAAAAACAACAAAACTGCTACTGGAATTTGGTACTGAGGAAGCTTTAGTTAATACCTTAACAGGCATTTGACTGTAAGATTTTGCTCCATGGCCAAAAGAATTAGTTAGAGTCACCACTTCATACCACACCTGAAAAAGAGAAGTTTCAAGACCACACAAACAAAATCACAAAATTGATCTCCTATACATAAACTTATCCCATTCTAATGTTTCAGTCTACTAATAAAATGCAAATTTCTTCTCCCTGTGCACCACTCCCCATAACAAAATTTTTATCACAGGCTCTCAGGGTGTTAGGGGTTGGAAGGGATCTCCAGAGATCATCAAGTCCAACCCCACTGCCAGAGCAGGAGCAGAGAATCCAGCACAGGTCACACAGAAACACATCCAGATGGGGCTTGGAAGTCTCTACAGGAGACTCCATAAGCTCTCTGGGCAGTCTGTCCCAGTGCTCTGTGACCCTCACAGTGGAGAAGTTCTTCCTCATGTTGAGGTGGAACCTCCTGTGCTGGAGTTTCTATCCATTGCCCCTTGTCCTATCCCAGGGAGCAAGCGAGCAGAAACTGTCGCCTCCCTTTTGCCCCTCAGCTATTGATCAACATTTATTAGATCCCCCCCCCTACAGAAGAAAATAATTAAAAGAAAAATAAATAATTGGACAGTCATGAACAGTCTCAAATGTTTACATCTTACAGCTCCCTAAGCTACAAGGTGAGAAAATTAGGAAGAGAAAAGGCAAAGCATCAACAGTTCTGCACGCAGCAGGCTTCACACCCAATACACGACATATAAAACCATCCTCTCTCACTGCATACTCAGAGGCAACCACAAAAGACAACTGAAGAATGCCATCTGCTTCTAGAGCCCCCTCTACCAATGTATTAGCAAAATACATGTATTGCAAAAATAGAGGAAAAAAAAGTCTTACTCTGCTATATCAAGATATCCACAGGAAGCAGCTGCATGTAGAGGTATCCAGCCTTCATTATCTGGTTGGTTAATATTTGCTCCATTTTCCACCAGAAATTTCACCATATCTACGTTATCATCTATACAAGCCTACAAAGAAAGAGATTTAAGAAGTAAGTTCAGGTCAAAGCTGTTCTACATCATTGTGTATCTTCAGGCAACGCTTCTGGGGAATGGATTTCCAGGTCTGAGCAGGGCACAGGGTTTTGTTGGAGTTTGACTGCAGGACAGGAAGAATTTTGAGAGAAAAGCAGCAGCTGTTACAGATTTGTAGAAAGTCCTTAAGTAAACAGATTCAAACAGGGTTTAGCAAAACCAACAAATATGATTTCCTCAGGTAAATTTGTGCTGGCTTTCTGAGAAGCCATTTACAACCCCCACCACAACCCTGCTCTCTGGTACACAGTGGTTCCCTTTATAAAGCCCCCAGGCCCTCAGCTCCATCCCAGACCTGGCTGAGTCACTTGAGTGGATATTGCAATCCAATAAACAGCCACACCACCAAGCAGAACTGTTGTGACCAAGAGATGAGGAGCAGTTAGGAAAACAATACTATAATGTGATTTTCACTAGCATGCAGTTGAGACCAAGGAATGGGGGGGGGGAAGGGGATGCTACATTACATTTGAACGACCCCCTGCTGCTTTCCACTGCAGCATATTCTGTACCACCATAGCCTTTTACGAGTCTACTAATCACTGATGCTTGCAAACTTAGTTACCCACCTGCCACTTTGCAGAAGTGTTACAATTTGTGCACAGCTCTTAATTAGCAACCAAACAGCACTGCCCAGATGTAGAACTACTGCAAGTCTCCAGGTCTCCATCTTGCCTGGCTCCTGTTTTGCTTTCCTTCCCTGCGTTTGACTAGTTTTCTCACAAGGGTGCTCAGGGAGTTTTCTTGCCAACTTCCATACTGCTGCCCTTAAAAGGGCAGAGCAACAGAGAGAAAAGTCACTCTGCCTTTCAGGACAGCAAGGGCTCAAAACAGCTAGATCCCACAAGACTGGCATTAATTTTTTGGCTTAATAAATCAACAATGCTACAAAAGTAGAGGGCTGAAATACAAACTTTTACTGTTTGGGTCCTAAATCCTTCCAGAGCAGTATGCCTGCAGCTGTGGCATACATTTGCCTTTTCAGAAAACTTCTACAGCAATATAGACTGAAAATTGCATAGTGCTTCACTATGACAGATTGCCTTACTTAAGCAATTGTGACCTGCAAAATGAATTCAGAAACTTTAGAATAGAATGAACCAGGTTGGAAAAGGCCTTCAAGATCATTGTGTCCAACCTATCATCCAACACCACCTATTCAACTAAACCATGCATCCAAGCACCCTATCAAGTCTCGTCCTGAACACCTCCAGTGATGGTGACTCCACCACCTCCCCAGGCAGCCCATTCCAATGGGCAATCACTCTCTCTGTGTAGAACTTCCTCCTGACCTCCAGCCTAAACCTCCCCTGACACAGCTTGAGACTGTGTCCTCTTGTTCTGGTGCTGGTTGCCTGGGAGAAGAGACCAACCTCTGTTTGTCCACAACCTCCCTTCAGGGAGTTGTGGAGAGCAATAAGGTCTCCCCTGAGCCTCCTCTTCTCCAGGCCAGGCAACCCCAGCTCCATCTGTCTCTCCTCATAGGGCTTGTGTTCCAAACCCCTCACCAACTTTGTTGCCCTTCTCTGGACTTGTTCCAGCAAGTCAACCTCCTTCCTAAACTGAGGGCCCCAGAACTGGACACAGGACTCAAGTACTTCTCTGTTCTCCAGTGCTGAGGCAACAGCTACACCACGAGGGATCTGTGCTACTGCTCCCTTTAGCCAGCCAAACAAAAATAGCAAAAAATTGTCCCTCTCTGACCCCATCTGCTCTACTTAGGTACAAACTTCAGGCTTTGTTTAGAATGCAACAGAGAACTGTTTTAACAACGACTCTCATCTGGGCTTGCTCATCTACAGACCTGCAGCTGGGCTGCCCTGACACTGCAGCACACTGCTTGCATTGTTTGCTTTGCAGGTTTTTTTAACTGAAAAGCACATTCTGGAGTGAAAAATATTCCTAAGCCTTCCTACCTTACCAGGTTTACTTGAAAACCACCTTCCTAAAAGATTTTTTTTTTTTAAAAATTATCCTTTTAGTCATACCCATCCCTAAAACTCAGCAATTCATTGAATAAAGTAATGGATGAACATCCTCTAACAATAAAGACTACAATTTCCTCAAACATATTGTCTTCAGTTTGTTCCACTGATCATCATCATTATCTTCACTGATGATCTGGATAAGGGGATTGAGTCAGTCATCAGCAAATTTGCAGATGACACCAAGTTAGGAGCAGATGTAGATCAGTTAGAGGGCCGAAGGGCTCTGCAGAGGGACCTCGACTGTCTGGACAGATGGGCAGAGTCCAACAGGATGGCATTCAACAAATCCAAGTGCCGGGTGCTGCACTTTGGCCACAACAACCCCATGCAGAGCTACAGGCTGGGGTCGGAGTGGCTGGAGAGCTGCCAAACAGAAAGGGACCTGGGGATGCTGATTCACAGCCACCTGAGCCAGCAGTGTGCCCAGGTGGCCAAGAAGGCCAATGGCATCCTGGCCTGTATCAGGAATAGTGTGGCCAGCAGGAGCAGGGAAGTCATTGTGCCTCTGGACTCTGCACTGGTTAGGTCACACCTTGAGGCCTGTGTCCAGTTCTGGGGCCCTCAGTTTAAGAAGGACAATGAGACACTTGAACGTGTCCAGAGAAGGGCAACAAGGCTGGGGAGAGGCCTTGAGCACAGCCCTGTGAAGAGAGGCTGAGGGAGCTGGGGTTGTTTAGCCTGGAGAAGAGGAGGCTCAGGGGAGACCTTATTGCTCTCTACAACTACCAGAAGGGGGGTTGTAGCCAGGAGGGGGTTGGTCTCTTCTCTCAAGCAACCAGCACCAGAACAAGAGGACACAGTCTCAAGCTGTGCCAGGGGAAGTTTAGGCTGGAGGTGAGGAGAAAGTTCTTCACTGAGGGAGTTGTTTGCCATTGGAATGTGCTGCCCAGGGAGGTGGTGGAGTCACTGTCCCTGGAGGTGTTCAAGAGGGGATTGGATGTGGCACTTGGTGCCATGGTTTAGTCATGAGGTCTGTGGTGACAGGTTAGACTTGACGATCTTTGAGGTCTCTTCCAACCTTGATAATACTGTGATCAGTGTGCAATGCTTCTATGCGGAGAACAACCTCTGGAAGAAAAGAAAGGCCTCTTTCTGAAAGTCATGTTCTCACTGAAAGGAAAAGGAACAATGCAAAGCATCACACCACGCTTCAGAATGAAAACAAACTCAAGAAACAGATCACAGGATGTCACGGGTTGGAAGGGACCTCTGGAGATCACTGAGTCCAACCCCCCTGCCAGAGCAGGGCCATAGTCTATTGCAGGTCACACAGGAATGCATCCAGGTGGCTCTTGAAAGTCTCCACAGGAGACTCCACAACCTGTCTGGTGAGCCTGCTCCAGTGCTCTGTTAGCCTGACTAAACAGTAACATTAACCCAGCCATGCTTTACATATGCCATACAGCCAGATTGTCAGGATACTGAATTTGCCTGACAATTGCTATCCTATCTATATCATAATATATACCAGTTCATTATAAGGAAAATCAATTTATTATCAGTAAACACTGAAAATACACTGAAAATACACCTCTTCTAATATTTCATTTCAATGGGTGGCACACTTGAGAATCTTAAAATCCTCTATAAATTCATCACCTGTGAAATAAAGATAGATATCTTTGTCAATGACATGGACAGTGGCGTTGAGTGCACCCTCAGCAAGTTTGCTGATGACACCAAGCTGTGTGGTGCAGCAGACATGCTGGAGGGAAGGGATGCCATCTAGAGGGACCTTGACAGGCTGGAGAAGTGGGCACAAGCCAACCTCATGAGGTTCAACAAGACCAAGGTCATGGTCCTGCATCTGGGTCAAGGCAATCCCAGGCACAAATCCAGGCTGGGCAGTGACTGGCTGGAAAGCAGCCCTGAGGAGAGAGACTTGGGGGTGCTGGGGGATGAGAAGCTCAACATGAGCTCTCAATGTGCACTTGCAGCCTGCAAAGCCAATCAGATCCTGGGCTGCATCAAGAGAAGTGTGGCCAGCAGGGCAAGGGAGGTGATTCTCCCCCTCTACTCAGCTCTGGTGAGACCCCACCTGGAGTACTGCGTCCAGTTCTGGAGCCCCTATTACAAGAGGGATCTGGAGGTGCTGGAAGGTGTTCAGAGAAGGGCCACGAGGATGATCAGAGGGCTGGAGCTCCTCTCCTATGAGGACAGACTGAAGGAGTTGGGGCTGTTCAGTCTGGAGAAGAGAAGGCTCCCAGGAGACCTAATTGTGGCCTTCCAGTATCTGAAGGGGGCCTACAGGAAGGCTGGGCAGGGACTTTTGAGGATCTCAGGTAGTGGTAGGACTAGGGGGAATGGAATGAAGCTGGAGGTGGGGAGATTCAGGCTGGATGTGAGGAGGAAGTTCTTCAGCATGAGAGTGGTGAAGCCCTGGCATGGGTTGTCCAGGGAGGTGGTTGAGGCCCCGTCCCTGGAGGTGTTTAAGCCCAGGCTGGATGAGGCTGTGGCCAGCCTGCTGTAGTGTGGGGTGTCCCTGCCCATGGCAGGGGGGTTGGAACTAGATGATCCTTGTGGTCCCTTCCAACCCTGACTGATACTATGATACTATACTCTGATACCTTCAAGTTGATCAGCACTGCTAAAGCAAGAAGGCCAGATCACCACTTCATATTTCATTTCAATATATGGCCCACGTGAGTACCTTAAAATCCTCCATACATCCATCCTCTGTGAAATAAAGATATCTGAAAAGTTGATGAGCACTATTAGAAGACCATCTGGTTGTTCATACAGCACAATCCCTGCCCATTTGTTGAGTATGCATAAGAAAAAACTGGCAAGAGACAGAAAAAATACCGTTGCTAAGTGAATCAAAAGCTTACATATGCAGCACATTAAAAGACATATGACTAAGTGGCTAAAAATATTTGACCAAATTTGGGCAGTTTATTGTGCCATACACGGCAAGGAGCAGGAGAGCTCAAAGACACTTTGAGTCTTACTGGGGATTGCATATTGACGACAAACAAAGATAAACAATCTGTGGGATTCATTTCAGATATGTATTAGGAGGGCAGGAGAATTAAGATAATGCAGGGATCTACTTGCATCTGCACACAGCAGAGTTCTGCCATGACTGGAGATCACACTTGGGACAGTTCAGTAATGTCCCTCAGAAGTGATTCTGAGCAACAGCTCTAACAACTGTCTTCTGGATCAGTGGAAGCCACAGAAGCTGATCAAACAGAAGAGACTTGTCTAATTTAAAAGGCACAACCCTTTGAGCTTCTTGAAACAAACACTCCTTAAAAAAAAAAAATGAACCTTGCACCCAAAATATTTTATAGTAAATGCACTGTGGCTTCCAAGAAGGTTACTACCTGTCTTAAGATGAAGAAAATTGAAGAAGGACATTGAGATATTGAACGTGTCCAGAGAAGGGCAACGAGGCTGGGGAGGGAGAGGCTGAGGGAGCTGGGGTTGTTTAGCCTGGAGAAGAGGAGGCTCAGGGGAGACCTTCTTGCTCTCTCCAACTACCTGAAGGGAGGTTGTAGCCAGGTGGGGATTGGTCTCTTCTCCCAGGCAACCAGCACCAGAATAAGAGGACACAGTCTTAAGCTGCACCAGGGGAAGTTTAGACTGGATGTTAGGAAGAAGTTCTTCATAGAAAGAGTTACTGGCCATAGGAATGTGCTACCCAGGGAGGTGATGGGGTCACCATCACTGGAAGTGTTCAAAAAGGGATTGGATGTGGCACTTGGAGCCATGGTTTAGTTAGTCAGGAGGTGTTGGGTATTAGGTAATAGGTTGGACTTGATGAACTCTGAGGTCATCACCAACCTGGTTGATTCAGTGAAAAGCAAACACAATTGATCCTATTGCTGAAGAACACATATAAAAGACATCCTGCTCCTCCTTGTCCCCTTCTACCCCTCACCAGCCCTGCAGGAAGGTGTTTGACAGCCTCTATCATTCTCAGCACTTCCCATATGGAAGACACCTCAGACAATCAGCAGGTACCTGAAGTCAGACAGCCCAGAGACAAATTTCATAAAAGAAGTTTATCTCCACATTTTTCCATTCCTACTCTCCTTGTCATTGTGCTATCTTTGTAGTCACTTCTAAAAGCAATATTTATCAAGTGCCAGAAGTGCCTCTGTTGTTGGAGACTGACATCTCAACCCCAAAAGGAAAGCTTGTCAGAACAGCATGATAAACTTAAAGCAACAGCCTCCAAAATGTCTGCTCTTCTAGACCTCAGCCTGAAAGTCACCAGGAAGGAAAAGGCAACATACATGCAAGATTGAAGCAGCAAGAGTTTCACTGATTTTACAGTGAATCCAACCCAAAAATTCACACCGTGCCTTCTGTCCCAGTCCCTGCATGGAGGCTAGATAGCCACAGGCCTTCCTCTCCCATGTCTGCTACAATCCTTTTTCTTGGTTCTTGGCATTTATCTTCTCATCCCTGTTCTCCACCTTCACAGCTGTGAGGCTCAGCTAGACCTTCAGTTGCCATTTAGTCAAACCACAGGTCAACTAAAGCTCCTTCCAAGTGCTTACTGACTGCTGCATCTGGAGAGCACACACACCAGCCAGCTGCTGGGGCAAGCAGAAGAGCGGCACAGAATCTCACAGCCAAGATTCCCTTCATCCCATGCACTGCTTCTGTCTCCCAACCTCATTCCCACTCTCCACAGACCCTGCCAAATTTGACAGAAGTTAGCCAATGGGCTCCAACCAGAACGGCTGGAGAGTACAAGCATATAAACCTTGGTTTAAAAACTAGGTTAATTAGATGTAAAGGAAGCAACACCAAGTGAGGATGATAATAAAAAGTCTGGTTAGCTTCTGCAGTAAGAACAAAGATGAAATCTCAAAGGAAGTAAACAAAAGCCACAAAAGAAAAATGCCTTGTGTGTCTGGACAGCAAAGACTGACAGCAGCCTGCTCCCACACAGACCAATGCTATGTAGGTCCAACTTGTGCTGGAAACAGCTTGCCTACATGACACATCCTGGGGAGGGACTTTGTAGGGTGTCAGGTAGTCATGGGACTGGGGGGAATGGAGCAAAACTAGAAATGGGTAGATTCAGATTGGATGTTAGGAAGAAGTTCTTCATCATGAGGGTGGTGAGACATTGGAAGAGGTTGCCCAGGCAGTTGGTGGAAGCCTCATCCCTGGAGGTTCTGAAGGCCAGGCTGGATGTGGCTCTGAGCAACTAACCACAGTCCTTCTAATCCACCTCCGGATGGCACTGGCCTTCTTGGCCACAAGAGCACATTGCTGGCTCATGGTCAAGCTCCCATCCACCAGGACCCCCAGGTCCTTTTCCCCTTCACTTCTCTCCAACAGGTCAGTCCCCAACCTGCACTGATACCTGGGCTGTTCTTTCCCAGGCACAAGACTCTACACTTGTCCTTGTTGAATCTCACTCAAACTCTCCCTGTCTTCACAGTTTCATTCAATTTCTCCCTCACTTCACAGTCTGAGCTCCACAATTACCACTTCTACCTGAACCATCCCCCTGACCCTCTCCAGTAAGCTCAGCACCACCAGATAATCCCCACACTTTGAACATCTGTGTCAATAATTTTTGCCCTCAAGAAGAAAGGTTTTGTTAGTGCAGAGGACATTACACTTCACTTGTAGCACTGTTGATATCAAGAAATTTAGTCAAAGGATTTAAAGCAACCTTGAGCACCACTTCTCACTTCCATCAGGTTACAGGTGTCTTCTGCACATTCATTAGGAATGCAGCACAAATAAGCAAAGTGGCAATAAGACACAGGAAATGAACATTGGTTAGGCCACACCTTGAGTCCTGTGTCCAGTTCTGGGCCCCTCAGTTTAGGAAGGACATTGAGACACTTGAACGTGTCCAGAGAAGGGCAACAAGGCTGGGGAGAGGCCTTGAGCACAGACCTGTGAGAAGAGGCTGAGGGAGCTGGGGTTGTTTAGCCTGGAGAAGAGGAGGCTCAGGGGAGACCTCATTGCTCTCTACAACTACTTGAAGGGAGGTTGTAGCCAGGTGGGGGCTGGTCTCTTCTCCAGGCAACCAGCACCAGAACAAGAGGACACAGTCTCAAGCTGTGCCAGGGGAAGTTTAGGCTCAAGGTGAGGAGAAAGTTCTTCACTGAGGGAGTCATTCACCATTGGAATGTGCTGCCCAGGGAGGTGATAGTCACCGTCCCTGGAGGTGTTCAAGAGGGGACTGGACGTGGCAGTTGGTGCCATGGTCTAGTCATGAGGTCTGTGGTGGCAGGTTGGACTTGATGATCTTTGAGGTCTCTTCCAACCTTAGTGATACTGTGAACATGAAAGCTCTAACTTCCATGTTACAGATTCAAGGGAAGCTGGCAGCTACAACCACTGGAACAGAAGAGGAGTATTTTTCTGCATCTTACATTTGATCACAGTCATTAATCCAATGTTTTAGCACTAAGTGAAGCATCCTAACTATCTAATATTAGTGATGCCAATCTCCTAAAACTCAAGAGCACTTAAGAACACTACCAGGATAAAGGACAAAAGGAATGACCAACAAATTAGTTCAGGAGATATTAGCAACTACAATTATTTGCTATTTCATGAATCATAGAATGATAGAATTATTAAGGCTGGAAGGGACCTCAAAGATCAGCCAAGTTCCAACCCCCTTGCCATGGGCAGGGACACCTCACACTACAGCAGGTTGCTCACAGATACATCCAGCCTGGCTGCAAAAACCTCCAGGCATGAGGCTTCCACCACCTCCTAGGGCAACCTGTGACAGTCTCTCACCACCCTCATGGGGAACAACTTCTTCCTCACATCCAATCTCAATCTACCCATTTCTAGTTTTGCTCCATTCCCCCCAGTCCTATCCCTCCCTGACACCCTCAAAAGTCCCTCCCCAGCTTTCTTGGAGCCCCCTTCAGATGCTGGAAGGCCACAATTAGGTCTCCTGGGAGCCTTCTCCTCTCCAGACTGAACAGCCCCTACTCTCTCAGTCTGTCTCCCTAGCAGAGCAGCTCCAGCCCTCTGCTCTTCCTCATGGCCCTTCTCTGGACACCTTCCAGCACCTCCAGATCCTTCCTGGAACAGAGGCTCCAGAGCTGGATACAGTGGTCCAGGTGTGGTCTCAGCAGAGTGGAGCAGAGGGGGAGAATCACCTCCCTGGCCCTGCTGGCCACACTTCTCTTATTGCAGCCCAGGCTCTGGTTGGCTTTCTGGGCTGCAAGTGCTCACTGCTGGCTCCTGTTGAGCTTCTCATCCACCAGCACCCCCAAGGCCTTTTCTTCAGGACAGCTCTCAAGCCAGTCCCTGCCCAGCCTCTATCAGTGTTTGGGATTGCCCTGACCCAGCTGCAGGACCTTGCACTTGGTCTTGTTGAACCTCATGAGGTTGTCATGGGCCCAGCTCTGCAGCCTGTCCAGGTGCCTCTGGATGGATCTCTTCCCTCCAGCTGTCAGCTGCACCACACAGCTTGGTGTCATCAGCAAACCTGCTGAGGGTGCACTCAATGCCACTGTCCATGGCACCCACAAAGATGTTAAACAAAACTGGGCCAGGACTGATCCCTGAGGGACTCCACTTGGACATGAAGCCATCATTACAACAGCATGTATTTTACATTTGCTGTGTATTAATACAGTACATAGAGGGTAGAAAGCCTGTTGCTGCTTTTTACATTCACAGCAAGAAACAGGACAGTTCTAGTGTTGTAACACAACTTCAGGCAGCAATCTAGTATTACACATGACATGTTGCTCAATTATGAAGTGAAGTATAATCTTTCTGGGGTTCATTTAGCCAAGTCACAACTTCCGTTTTTCAGTCAGCTGGGCAGCTCAGCATACTGACAAAGCCTAGGGTTAAGATTCAAGAGTTTACTTTCTTAAAGCATGCTTAATAGTAAAACATGGAACAGTTTAACATGCATATAGTAGGATATATGCACTAGTAATATTTCATTTTTTGCTACACTGGTGTTATTTTCACAGAATCACAGCATGTTAGGGACTGGAAGGGACCTTGAAAGCTCATCCAGTCCAACCCCCCTGCCAGAGCAGGAGCACCTAGAGCAGATCACACAGGAACACACCCAAGCAAGTCTTGAATATCTCCACAGAGGGAGACTCCACAACCCTCCTGGGCAGCCTCTTCCAGGGTTCTGTCACCCTCACAGGGAAAACTTCTTCCTCCTGTTTCCATGGAACTTCCTCTGCCTCAGCTTCCACCACTGCCCCTTGTGCTGGCATTGGGCAACACCCAGCAGAGCCTGGCTCCAGCCTCTGGGCACTCACCCTGCACATCTTTATCAACAGGAATGAGGCCTCCCCTCAGGCTCCTTTTCTCCAAGCTAGAGCCCTCAGCTCCCTCAGGAGCTCTCCTAAGGAAGATTCCACTCCCCTAAATCATCTTTGTGGCTCTATGTTGGACTCTTTCAAGCAGTTCCCTGAGGTCCTTCCCGAACTGAGGGGCCTAGAACTCGACACAATACTCCAAAAATGGCCTCAGCAGGGCAGAGCAGAGGGGGAGGAGAAACTCTCTCAACTGAGTAGCCACAGCCCTGCTAATCCACCCCATGATACCATTGGCCTTGCTGGCCACAAGAGCACATTGCTGGCTCTTGGTGATGTTTAGCTTGTTTGTAAATGTGTGTATGCTGCACCTCTGTGTGTTAGTTGCAGTTAAGAATGGCCTACAGTTTAAAATCCCAGAGAGCTGGTCCACACAAAGCTGTTAAAACCATAGCTGCCATATCCAATAACTTGAAGTAACAAATCACTTTCAGAGTATTTAATTGCTCTTGCAGGTTCCAGCAGTTTCAGGTTTATGGTCTGTATTTGTCTCACCCCGGAATATGAGTCAATCCTGGCATAAATTTCAACATCAAACTGTTTCCTCCACTGCAGGGCAGAATTTTATTCCAGAGAAGTTCCTTGTGTGGAAAATGAGAATCCTTTCAGGCTCTTGCAAAAGCAGGGGGGCAAGACACCTTCTCCTAAGCAGAAGCCCCTCCTGGAGGCTGATGCAATGTTTCATGTCCATTCTAGTCTCATGGGGAAGGCATGCAGAGACTATTGAAAGTGAGCACCCACTATTTAATCCGTATGCTGCAGGGCTGTCAAACACAGGCACAAAGAGGCAAATCATTCCAGAAGTCAAACTTCTCTAGCTGTTAATTCAATTGCACATTAGCACCTGGTCATATGCAACATCTCACTCAGAATTTCTTTCAGCTCCAAGAGGTAGATAAAAACCAGGGGCTGCATGGAATCAGCCATTGTTCAGCTCAAATATTTAGCACAATGCAATTTTCAGACTGCAAGTTTGCCTTGTTTCCACTGGTACACCAGTTTGTAATCTATAGTTAGACCTGTGAGTTTAATTAAGGGCACCATTCATTAAAAACACTACAATCTATTGCTGCTGAAACTGATATCATCTATGTGAGCAACCTGATCTAGTGTGAGGTGCCCCTGCCCATGGAAGGGTGGTTGGAACTAGACAATCCTTGAGGTCCCTTAAACTTTAATAACTCTATGATTCCATGTGTTATACAACTGATTTCATAGGACTTCCCACTATTTGAGCACTAATGAATGCTTAATCCTAGTTCTTAATCAGGAATGTAAGAGGACACATATTGAAATGGTTCTAGCATGTTTCAAGTACATATGCAATTATTCTTGTCCTCTAACCTCCTGCCAGGATAAATCACTGAATCATAGAATCACAGAATCAAGCAGGCTGGAAAAGACCTCAGAGATCATCAAGTCCAACCTATTACCTAATACCTAACACTTCCTGACAACTAAACCATGGCTCCAAATGCCACACCCAAGCCTTTTTTGAATATCTCCAGGGATGGGGACTCCACCACCTCCCTGGGCAGCACATTCCAATGGCCAGTCTCTCTTGCTGGGAAGAACTTTCTCCTCACCTCCAGCCTAAACCTCCCCTGGCACAGCTTGAGACTGTGTCCTCTTGTTCTGGTGCTGGTTGCCTGGGGGAAGAGACTAACCCCCTCCTGGCTACAACCACCCTTCAGGTAGTTGTAGAGAGCAAGAAGGTCTCCCCTGAGCCTCCTCTTCTCCAGGCTAAACAACCCCAGCTCCCTCAGCCTCTCCTCACAGGGCTGTGCTCCAGACCCCTTCCCAGCCTCATTGCCCTTCTCTGGACACATTCAAGTGTCTCAATGTCCTTCTTAAACTGAGGGGCCTGAAACTGGACACAGTACTCAAGGTGTGGCCTAACCACTGCTGAACACAGGGCACAATGACTTCCCTGCTCCTGCTGGCCACACTGTTGCTGATGCAGGCCAGGATGCCATTTGCCTTCTTGGCTCCCTGGGCACCTCGCTGGCTCATGTTCAGCTGCTCTTAACCAGTACCCCCAGGTCCCTTTCTGCCTGGCTGCTCTCCAGCCACTCTGACTCCAGCCTGCAGCACTGCATGGGGTTGCTATGGCCAATGTGTAGAACCTGGCACTTGGGCTTGTTAAATGCCATCAAGTTGGACTCCACCCATCTGCCCAGCCTGGCAGTTGGCTGTAATATGTTACTTACTATAACCAGAGATAATACCATTCCTGTTAGCAATCTCCAGGGATGGATTAAGACACTCCAACAGACACTAGATGCACAAAACAACATCCCTATATGCTTGCTTTCCTGGTTTTGCTGGAAAAATGTATCTCACCTAACCCAGCATTCCATGCACATTACTTTCAAATAAGTATTTATCTCCCTTTTTAAAGCTATGTGCAGATCCATCTTCAGAAATGCCTGAAATTCTTACACCAAGAATTCTCTCTTAATTTAAGTTACCACAGAAAAACATTAAGTGTTAATGGCATTATTTCAATTAGTAGGAAAAAGCCCTCAAGAAGACTTGCCAAAAAAATGTGGATGGCCTGCCAATAAAAAAACCCAAAACCCAACAACCCCAAACAACCCAAGAAAATGAGATGTCATAGAGGAAAAAAAAAAATGCTGCCCCTTACCAATTATTTTAGAAGGGATCAAATCAAAGGACTTTCAAAGACTCAAATACTGATACTGCAGATCTATTTGCCCCTTTGCCTCTTTTTCCTGCTGGCTGAATAGATTGACATTGCTATCAGTATTAATTATAGAACCACAGAATTGTCAGGGTTGGAAGGGACCTCAAGGGTCAACCAGTTCCAACCCCCCTGCCATGGGCAGGGACACCTCACACTACAGCAGGTTGCTCACAGCCACATCCAGCCTGGCCTGAAAAACCTCCAGGCATGAGGCTTCCACCACCTCCCTGGGCAACCTGTCCCATTACTATATGTTACTAGAGGTTGTCAACATAGTGAAGATACTGGATGGGAGAGATGGGAGAGATGGATGGGAGTGGCTGGAGAGCTGCCAAACAGAGAGGGACCTGGGGGTGCTGATAGACAGCCGCCTAAACATGAGCCAGCAGTGTGCCCAGGGGGCCAAGAAGGCCAATGGCATCCTGGCCTGAATCAGGAATAGTGTGGCCAGCAGGAGCAGGGAAGTCATTGTGCCTCTGGAATCTGCACTGGTTAGGCCACACCTTGAGGCCTGTGTCCAGGTCTGGGGCCCTCAGTTTAAGACATTGAGATACTTGAAGGTGTCCAGAGAAGGGCAATGAGGCTGGGAAGGGGTCTGGAGCACAGCCCTGTGAGGAGAGGCTGAGGGAGCTGGGGTTGTTTAGCCTGGAGAAAAGGAGGCTCAGGGGAGACCTTCTTGCTGTCTACAACTACCTGAAGGGTGGTTGTAGCCAGGAAGGGGTTGGTCTCTTCTCTCAAGCAACCAGCACCAGAACAAGAGGACACAGTCTCAAGCTGTGCCAGGGGAGGTTTAGGCTGGAGGTGAGGAGAAAGTTCTTCACTGAGGGAGTCGTTCACCATTGGAATGTGCTGCCCAGGGAGGTGGTGGAGTCACCAACCCTGGGTGTGTTTAAAGGTGGTTTGGCTGTGGTGCTTGGGGCTATGGTTTAGGGGTGAGCCTTGTAGAGTAGGGTTCTGGGTTGGACTTGGTCATCCTGAGAGTTTTTTCCAACCTGAATGTTTCTGTGATTCTTTGCTGTCAGGCTATCTGTACCTAATGCATATGAACAAAACAACCTGGTGCTCCTTGTGGCTTCTTTCAAATCAAACCCAAAGCCAAGTACTTTCTGTGGAACAAGAGAGAGCTTTTCAATGTAGGTTCAAATTTGTTACTGAGAGCTTTATAACCACAGTGCAGGTGAAAGAGCCTGTTTACTGGGCAAAACAGACCTGACAGCATTGTGTGACAGCTAGTACCCAGTACACAGTCACAAACTGTCTTCAATCCTGAAGGGCTTCAGCAGGTAGGTATGCACAAACCAGGGGTGAGAGATTCTCATTTCAGCTATAGGCCACTGAAACCCACACTATTTGTCCTGTACTCAGTGACTTTAGGAGTTAATTCCAGAGCCACATTTCAGACTCCCTCGTTTCACAAATGGCTTTCTTGCTCTTCTGGCCCTGAGCTTTCACACTTTGCTTTCTGAGACAGTTTCAATCCTTGTGGCTGATGCACCATCCTCAGTAGGGCATGGACATGTGAACTCTCCACATCTGCTTCCTGGCATGTACAAAAGCAGATTTTGTTCACTAAAAACAACAATTTGAAGGAGTAAGGATAATTTTCATACCCTAAAAATGCAGCACCATTAAAGAAAAGGACTTGGGGGGTGCTAGTGGAGGAGAAGCTCTACAGGAGCCAGCAATGTGCATTTGCAGCCCAGAAAGCCAACCAGAGCCTGGGCTGCAGCAAGAGAAGTGTGGCCAGCAGGGACAGGGAGGGGATTCTCCCCCTCTGGTGAGACCACACCTGGAGCACTGTGTCCAGTTCTGGAGCCTCTGTTCCAGGAAGGATCTGAAGGTGCTGGAAGGTGTCCAGAGAAGGGCCATGAGGATGAGCAGAGGGCTGGAGCTGCTCTGCTATGGAGACAGACTGAGGGAGTTGGGGCTGTTCAGTCTGGAGAAGAGAAGGCTCCCAGGAGACCTAATTGTGGCCTTCCAGGATCTGAAGGGGGCTACATGAACGCTGGGGAGGGACTTTTGAGGGTGTCAGGGAGTGATAGGAGTGGGGTGAATGGAGCAAAACTAGAAATGGAGAGATTCAGATTGGATGCAAGGAAGAAGTTGTTCCCCATGAGGATGGTGAGAGACTGGCACAGGTTGCCCAGGGAGGTGGTGGAAGCCTCATGCCTAGAGGTTTTTCAGGCCAGGCTGGGTGTGTCTGTGAGCAACCTGCTGTAGTGTGAGGTGTCCCTGCCCATGGCAGCGGGGTTGGAACTGGCTGATCCTTGAGGTCCCTTCCAACCCTGAGAATTCTATGATTCTCAGTATTTATTGCTACCATCCTAGAAGATAGTTACTCATTTTCACATCCCACAATGTGTACGTATCAAATCTGAGATGCAGAAGGCAGTGTCACCTACAATATGTACCTCTGACAGGGCCAATTAAAGGATGTGTCATGTTGAAGACACATTGTTTCCATGAGTGCACATAACCTGCTTTCAGCACAGGGGCAACAAAAGTCCTTGTGCCATTTTCAACTGAAAATACTCCATGCGCTGGTAGCATTGAGTTCCTGACCAAGTTAATCATATAGCCAAACACAAAGGCATCAAGAAAACTTACTAGAAGGATCTCTTCACATAAACAAACAGCTTTGTGAAAACCAATTGTGCCAGGCCTCATTTCTTTCTTCCCCTCTGCTTCAGATTATCACCTACATACAGGTTTGAGTTGTTGGGAGAGAACAACTGAGCTGCCTTGGAAGGAAGCAAACCTGACCACAGCTATCAGTGCTGTAAACTCTTAAAGGATATGCTGGTGATCTTGTCATCAACTGACATTTAATCCTTTGCTTCAGCAAGAGCTAGAAGTTCTCAGTGCTTTCCAATTTGCCAAGTAAAGTGGCAAAGCTGAGCAGAATAAAAGTAATAACATTGAATTTAATAAAAGCAATGATAACCTTGCATCCCACCAAAGGAAAAACCCCCAATATATTGATAGAGCATACCAAAGCAACCCAAAGATAGACCTTCTGCATGCTTTCTTTCCTATTACACATTACTATTGACAGCAAAGAGCATTTTTAACAGCAGAAACCAAGACTACAAGGAGGGAAAAAACAAAAAAAAAAAAGGCCCACACAAACCCCAAAACACAACACCAAGAAAAGACAGACACATTTTCACACCTAGGAATGATTCACTCAATTAGCACTTGCCAGGAGAAGTTTTCTATACTATACAGAATCAGAGAATTGTTAGAAGTGGAAGGAACCTCAAGGATCAGCCAGGTCCAACCCCCTTGCCATGGGCAGGGACACCTCACACTACAGCAGGTTGCTCACAGACACATCCAGCCTGGCCTGAAAAACCTCCAGGCATGAGGCTTCCTCCACCTCCCTGGGCAACCTGTGCCAGTCTCTCACCACCCTCATGGGGAACAACTTCTTCCTAACATCCAAACTGAATCTACCCATTTCTAGTTATTTTTTCCATCCTCCCCAGTCCTATCCCTCCCTGACACCCTCAAAAGTCCCTCCTCAGCTTTCCTGTAGCCCCCTTCAGATCCTGGAAGGCCACAAGAAGGTCTCCTGGGAGCCTTCTCCTCTCCAGACTGAACAGCCCCTACTCTCTCAGTCTGTCTCCACAGCAGAGCAGCTCCAGCCCTCTGCTCATCCTCGTGGCCCTTCTCTGGACACCTTCCAGCACCTCCAGATCCTTCCTAGAACAGAGGCTCCAGAACTGGACACAGTGCTCCAGGTGTGGTCTCAGCAGAGTGGAGCAGAAGGGGAGAATCCCCTCCCTGGCCCTGCTGGCCACACTTCTCTTGCTGCAGCCCAGGCTGTGCTCAGCTCTCTGGGCTGCAAGTGCACACTGCTGGCTCATGCTGAGCTTCTCCTCCACCAGCACCCTCAAGGCCTTTTCTTCAGGGCTGCTCTCAAGCCAGTCCCTGCCCAGCCTATAATGGTGCCTGGGATTGCCCTGACCCAGCTGCAGGACCTTGCATGTTAGAAGTGCAAGTGTATTTTTTGTAAGCTGTCAATGCTGATGTTATTCAGGGCTTTCAGGGGATTCTCTGCAAATAAACAACTGGTTTGTGCAAATCATTGTGATATGATTGAATAGGAAAAAAAAGGGACATGATGTGACATAGGAATTATTTCAGGTTTATTGACATTTAATATGCAACAAAACTTATACAATCCTGTACCTGAATGGTAACAAGAAATAAACTGAGAGCAAAAGCGGCATTTTGAATGGTTAAACATTAATCAATTTACCTTAAGTGTGGAATACATGTTAATCAAAGCTACATTTAGTACACAAACCAAATTAACCAATGATGGTACTACATACTGACTAAACTGTTAGCAGAAAGACCAAGGGGTTTTTACATATCAATTAAACTGTTCTAGTGAAAAGGAAATTGTTCTAGTGAAAAGGAAATGAGCCAAACTTGTTACAGGAAGCATCAAACTGCTGTCCTCTCTTAAAGCTGGATTTTTTATTACACATTTTGGCTATTCAGATAGCAACAATGTGAGAAACCTGCAGCCTCCAGTCCCCACAACCCTGCAGGTGTCAGACAACTTTTGCCAGGGACAGCAGAAGTTACACTTCAGTGGTTCTCAGGGCAGCCTTAGGCTCAAAGCAGAGCAAGAGAGCCATGTTGACAAACCTCCAGCCTAATCCTGTTAGCATTTTAAACTACTAAAGACAGTAGAGTGTGTTTTGCACTCATCAGTAATGCATATGCATTTTACCTTCTCAACAGAAAATACAAGGAAGCAGCTCTCCCATTTCCCTTCCTAGGAAGGACTGGCTGTGGTCCACACACATATACATAACCACATTTTTAAATAGCTCAGTTCATTTTTCAGTTCAGAAATATACACTCAGCACAAACCCCAATGAATCCAGGGCCTAGTTTGCTTTCTAATCTGCTGAAAGTACGAAGAAATTACTCAAGGGAGCACACAAGGCATAGACAATGCTAAAAAATTCGGTGTTGGGCAATTTCCATAATACACATTTTGGTGAAGGGCCTGGAGAATAAATCTGATGCAGAGCAACTGAAGGAGCTGGGGATGGTTAGTGTGAAACAGAGGAGGCTGAGGGGAGACCTCATGGCTGTCTACCCATACCTGAAAGGACCTTATGGAGAGGCTGCTGCTGGTCTCTTCTGACAGGTAATTAGTGACAGAAGAAGAGGGAATGGCCTCAAGCTGCCACTGGGTAGGCTTAGACTGGACATTAGGAAACATTTTTCACGGCAAGAGTGGTCAGAGGTTGGAACATGCTGCCCAGGGAGGTGCTGGAAGCACCCACCCGGCTGTGTTTCATGGTGGTTTGGATGTGGTGCTTGGGGAGATGGTTTAGGGGTGACCCTTGTAGAGTAGGGTTCTGGGTTGGACTTGGTGATCCTGAGGCTCTTTTCCAACCTGAATGTTTCTGAACTGTAGGCAAAAATGCAGCATCACTTGGAACAATCTGTCCAAAGCCTCTTTCCTCAATTAATCAGCACAGAGAAATGTCACCCTGATCCCCAAAAGGTAAAGTACTTGCACCAAAGGTCATCAAGTCTCAAATAAATCCTTTGCAATGATAAGATCAACTCATAATATACCTAAAGCCAAAATTCAAGTAAGCCTGGGCACTTGAGGAATTCCTTAGGAATTAAATAAGGCTGCACTCATGCTGTACCTTTGATAAACAATCTGCTAAAATAACAGAAATGAAATGTTTCAGTGCAGCTAACAAAACTTTATACAAACAGAAAGGAGATGATAATCAAACACACACTGAGCCTCTGTCAAGTGTTAAAGAGTAACTTCAAAAAGGATTCCTAGAATCACAGAATGGTCTGGGCTGCAAAGGATCTCCAAAGGTCATGTAGCCCAACCTCCCCACAGACAGCACAGACATCCCCAACTACAGGAGGCTGCCCAGGGCCTCGATTCAACACCAAACTCCCTCTCTCTCAGAAGCTACCAAAGCAGCTGTTCCACCTACATAAATGTGGTGTTCAAGTTAGAATAGAATAGACCAGACCAGGTTGGAAGAGACCATCGAGATCATCGCATCCAACCTATCATCCAACACCACCTAATCAACTAAACCATGCAACCAAGCACCCTATCAAGTCTTCTCCTGAACACCTCCAGTGATGGGGACTCCACCACCTCCCTGGGCAGCACATTCCAATGGGCAATCACTCTCTCTGTGTAGAACTTCCTCCTCACCTCCAGCCTGAATTTCCCCTGGCACAGCTTGAGACTGTGTCCTCTTGTTCTGGTGCTGGTTGCCTGGGAGAAGAGACCAACCTCTGCCTGTCTACAACATCCCTTAAAGAAGTTGTAGAAAGCAATAAGGTCTCCCCTGAGCCTCCTCTTCTCCAGGCTAAGCAACCCCAGCTCCCCCAGCCTCTCCTCATAGGGCTTGTGTTCCAAACCCCTCACCAACTTCGTTGCCCTTCTCTGGACACCTTCCAGAAAGTCAACCTCCTTCCTAAACTGCGGGGCCCAGAACTGGACACAGGACTCCAGGTATGGCCTAACCACTGCTGAGAACAGGGCAGAATGATCTCCCTGCTCCTGCTGGCCACACTGTTCCTGATGCAGGCCAGGATGCCATTGGCCCTCTTGGCTGCCTGGGCATATTGCAGGCTCATGTTCCGCCTACCATTGACCAGTACCCCCAGGTCCCTCTCTGCCTGGCTGCTCTCCAGCCACTCTGACCCCAGCCTGTAGCACTGCCTGGGGTTGCTGTGGCCAATGTGCAGAACCTGGCACTTGGATGTGTTCAATCTCATGCCCTTGGACTCTGCCCATCTGTCCAGCCTGTCGAGGTCCCTCTGCAAAGCCTCTCAACCCTCCGGCAGATCAACTCCTGCCCCCAGCTTGGTGTCATCTGATAGCTTGGCCAGGAGTTTGCTGTGGGGGACAGTGTCAAAGGCCGTGCTGAAGTCCAGGTAGATTACATCCACAGCCTGCCCCACATCCACCAGGCAGTCACCTGATCATAGAAGGAGATCAGGTTGGTCGGGCAGGACCTGCCCTTCCTAAATCCATGCTGGCTGGGCCTGATCCCTTGGCCATCCTGTAAGTGCTGTGTGATTGCACTCAAGATGACCTGTTCCATAATCTTGCCTGGCAAGAAAAAAACCCGGCATTTTTGCCACAGTGTAACTTAATTCTTCATTTCCAGTAGGTGAGCCACTTGATGAACTTGCTGCGCAAAACCCTCACTGGCTGGAACAAAGAGGAAACCTGCACTGCCTTGAGGTGCTCCCCCTGCCCAGGCAGCAATCCCAGTCCCACCCCCAACAACTGTTTTTCCACTGTATTCAAATTTTTCACCAGCATAAGAAAGTAGTCAGGAGTGATTCTTTTGTCTAACAATTTATCTCCAGCTACAAATGTAAGGTTCAAGGTCTTGCAGCTGGATCAGGGCAATCCCAAGCAGTATCAGCTGCATGTCCAGTTCTGGAGCCTCTATTACAAGAAGGATCTGGAGGTGCTGGAATGTGTCCAGAGAAGGGCCACGAGGATGAGTAGAGGGCTGGAGCTGCTCTGCTATGCTCTGCTACCAGCGATGCAAAGCAGGAGCACAGGTGCCTAAATGAGTTCTACTGGATAAAAGAAATAACACCCCCCCCATCCATGTGACAGATCAAGATAACTGATGTTCATTAGGCTTATTATCACGTAGGCAATACCATGCCAACACAGTTACAGTGTTTCAAAGGGTTCCCTAGTTCCACCAACAGCACCACTGCTCTTGTTTTTGCGCCATGGAGCCACATCTAGTCAACACTGAAGGACCCCAGCTGACACACACTCACAAGACCTGGGGCATCAGCAAACACAGCTCTGAAGGAGAGTGAGTCCAATTAACTTTTAAAGCCTTGCCATATGAATTTAAACTGAGTCCACACAGGGCAATGCCTCATGAAAGAACAAAGGCTGCTAGGTGAAGAACCTGGACAGGCTTCCTCATCAGAGGACACCTTAAAGATTTTTTTTCTGGTGACAGCAGCCCCTCATGACATCAGGTAGTAAAGACTAACCCCACTGTTTCGGCACATGATGCAGAAGAAGCCAGCAGAAGTTGAGAAGCGGTGCTCTAGCCTCATCTGCAACCAGAGTTACTGCTCCTCTCCCCATGCCATTACAGGGCAAAGCAAACCAGTACTCCTTTCAGCTCCATACTTAATGTGATACAGGAGGAAAGGAAAACACTACATTGACTTCTGGTCATTGGATTAAGAGATTCAGTAGAAAGTACTCTACTGTACAAAAGCAGCTTCTTTTGCTCCAGTCCACTGTGTGTGCTCCACCACCATTTTCAACACTGCCATCAAACACTTAACAGATCCACAGCACCTCACATTGCAGGACTTACAGACTCTCCAAGTCACAGTTTTGGTCACTGCCTGTTCTGCATGGCACGGCCTGAGCTGCCTGAAGATGTCATGCCTGCCATCACCTGGTTCTCTGTAAGCATCCAGAAAAGAGCTGACAAGAAGGCCAAGGATACATCTAGCACAGCCAGCAGGTCAAGGGAGGTGATTCTCCCCCTCTCCTCTGGTGAGACCACAACTGGAGTACTGCAACCAGTTCTGGAGCCCCTGTTACAGGAAGGATCTGGAGGTGCTGGAACGTGTCCAGAGAAGGGCCACAAGGAGGAGCAGAGGGCTGGAGCTGCTCTGCTATGGAGACAGACTGAGGGAGTTGGGGCTGTTCAGTCTGGACAAGGGAATGCTCCAAGGAGACCTTCTTGTGGCCTTTCAGTCTCTGAAGGGGGCTCCAAGAAAGCTGGGGAGGGGCTTCTGAGGGTATCAGGGAGTGACAGGACTGGGGGAAACGGAGCAAAATTAGAAATGGGTAGATTCAGATTGGATGTTAGGAAGAAGTTGTTCCCCATGAGGGTGGTGAGAGACTGGCACAGGTTGCCCAGGGAGGTGGTGGAAGCCTCATGCCTGGAGGTTTTTCAGACCAGGCTGGATGTGGCTATGAGCAACCTGCTGTAGTGTGAGGTGTCCCTGACCATGGCAGGGGGTTGGAACTGGCTGATCCTTGAGGTGCCTTCCAACCCTTACAATTCTATGATTCTACAGCTGTATCTTGCCTGTCCTCTACTTTTGGTAGAGCCTTTGGAGCCTTTGGTCCATGCAAACCAAGTCACCTCTACATTGAAAGGTGAACCTGTAGTTTAGTCACCTCTAGAATTTCTGCTCCTCAGTAACCATCTGAAGAGCCATTTTATCCAAGCAAGCATCAGGAAAAGACTGTACCTAGATGACCCATTTTAACCTATAGCATACATGCCAAAATCAGCAGAGCACTGATGTCATCTGATGTGATACTGCTCTGTTGCCAGAGCACAAGGAATTCATAGTTTCTTACACACACTGCAGCAGTTCATCTCTGCCTTTCTCAGATTTTGGCAGCTCAGACATCAGTTTCAAGGAGAAAAAGACACTAGAGAAACCTGACAGAAACCCAAAATGTTTCTTAAAAAAGGGTAAGTATTTGTGCTCATTATTTCATCAACAGTTGTCACTTTGTGGGAAGCTTTCACACGAGTCCAAGTAAGGCACTGATGTATTTCTTCCATTTTTAAGAAGTTGGCAGAGGGTACCTTTGGTAGAAGTTCTTGCAGTGAAATGCTGGTAAAAACTCATTTTAAGGAAGGATTCTAATTGAGCTTATAGTATCTTCTTCCCTTGATACACTGGATTTTAAGCAGTTATACAAAAATGATATCCCAGTTGGCACCAATTAGAACCTCAGCCTGGATGTTCCGTGTTAGAATCTGGGACAGCCAGGAGATGACAACGTTTCACATTACTCAAATACCATTCCAGTTGGGTAATTTACACCTTTATGTTTGAAGATTAGTTTTAAGCAATATTCGGTTCCCTGCAGGAGGTAGTGCTCTAAAACCAGCATTCCCTACCTCCTTTGAGCTAACACACACTAATCACTCAGGGCATGATTCTACAAGAGCTCACTGTTGACAAACAGGGAGGTCCCAATCTCCCTCATTCTCAGCTGCACACTCCCAAAAGCATTTGTCAGACTCTCCATGAGCAAATTCGACTCACCAGCGAGGTAGAAACAAATCTTTCCCCCTGTGGATCTCATGAAATAATTAAAAAGGAGGGAAGGAAGAGAGAATGGTGAGAGGAAGAAGTAAGGGAACACCCTTTCAAGGCAGCGAAGCACCGGACTGCCTCAGTCGTACCTGGAGCTGCAGCCCTTTCTCACTTTCCTTCCCAGAAAGGTCTCTGGACAAAATGCTAAGAGCCTACACTGCTAATTATGTAATAATTCATTTGTGTTGACATGTAACTTCTCAAGAGACTGCTGACATCTTTGAATTGCACCAGGATAAAACACACCCTGGCCTTCTCTTTACCAGGACTCACTCAGTTTGAAAGAGATAAGAACACAAGTCTGTTTCTTAGGGACCTGACCTTAGCACTATGCACATTATCATGAAATTCACTGTAAGAGCTTTCTAGGATGATTTTTGTGGATCTAGTTGAAGGTATTATCCAAAAAGCACAAAAATGAAAGCCTGGGTGAAACACACATTGCCTTCACGGTCAGCCATAGCTATGGGACTGACATTGCTGACTGAATTTCCCCCACGAGTGCTAAAGTAAACAGGTGGCAAAAGACAAAACCGATTTGTATTATTTGGCAAAAGCATATACACTGCCCAAGGAGATGAGAAGCTGACATGCTGCAGAGTGCTGGCCAGTAGCCATTTAGTGGCAGGGGCAGAGGAGTGGAAAGGGCAAGGGAAGGATGTGACAAGGGAGTATTTCAAGTTTCCTCATTTCAGACACAGGCTCATCCACCTTCCTCCACTGTTCAATCATCCATTGTGCATGCTGCAGAATGAAAGCTCCTGCAATGAAAACTGCTTTTAAAACTGCTTCTCAGTTTTCATGAAAGAATCATAGGATGGGCTGGGCTGGAAGGGACCTCCAAAGCTCATCCAGTCCAATCTACCCACAGTCAGCAGGGACATCCCCAACTAGATCAGGACCTTGTCCAGCCTCATCTTGAATATCTCCAGGGAAGGAGCCTCAACCACCTCCCTGGACAACCTGTGCCAGTCTTCCACCACTCTCATAGTAAAGAACTTGTTCCTCACATCCAATCTAAATCTGCTCTGCTCTAGTTTGAAGCCATTGCCCCGGTCCTGTCCCTGCAGGCCTTTGCAAACAGTCTCTCCCCATCTTTCTTGTAGATCTCTTCAGATACTGGAAGGCTGCTATTAGGTCTTCCCAGAGCCTCCTCTTCTGCAGGCTGTGTAACCCAGCTCCCTCAGCCTGTCCTCATAACAGAGCTGCTCCATCCCCCTGATCATTTTCATGGCCCTCCTCTGAAAAAGATCCTAGTTAGGGGCTATGCTCCCAAATACTTCAGAGTGCACAGCAAGAAACTGCCACCAAGTTAAAGGGAAAAGAGAAATCCACTTCCTGACATATCAAAAATCTACCTTTGCTGCCTTGAGCTTGCTTTTTCTCCTCTATGGTGCACACCCATACAAGAATTCCTGGAGGGAAAAGCTGTTCTGCCAGCTTAATTTACACTATTAAATTAGCCAAAACATGCCTAACCTTTATGCTTCTCCAAGAATTCTATTTTTCCATTAAACATTCATTTATGCACAGACCATGTCCAGAGAAGGGCAACAAAGCTGGGGAGGGGTCTGGAGCACAGCCCTGTGAGGAGAGGCTGAGGAAGCTGGGGTTGCTTAGCCTGGAGAAGTGGAGGCTCAGGGGAGACCTCATTGCTGTCTACAACTACCTGAAGGGAGGTTGTAGCCAGGTGGGGGTTGGTCTCTTCTCCCAGGCAACCAGCACCAGAACAAGAGGACACAGTCTCAAGCTGCACCAGGGGAGGTTTAGGCTGGAGGTTAGGAAGAAATTCTTCCCAGAAAGAGAGATTGGCCATTGGAATGTGCTGCCCAGGGAGGTGGTGGAGTCACCATCACTGGAGATGTTTAAGAAGAGCCTGGATGAGGCACTTGGTGCCATGGTTGAGTTTATTAGATGGTGTTGGGTGATAGGTTGGACTTGATCTTGAAGGTCTTTTCCAACCTGGTTAATTCTGTTCTATTCTGTTCTATCTATCTGCAAGCAATAGTAACGTCACCAAAAGGCCAAACAGCCAAATAGCCCAGAACTGGGAAATGCATTAATAAATGCTGCCTAAACCAAAGCAACTAGCCACACAAAACATGTCTTGTGTACAAAATCCTACACGATTTGGATTTCCCTGGGGCCAAAGGAACTTGTTCCCTTCAGTCTGTGGAATGATCAGTGCTTTTACAATGTGCAGCTATTTAAAATGACACAGGTTTCTTCACTGCTTAGTGTTCAGCCTGTAATATTCAAATATCATTCCAAACAGAGCTCATTTCCCCCTAGGCTCTTCTGACCATCAGCACTATTCATGTACATAAGCAGGGTTTTCATGAAGACTCCACCACAAGAGTCATCATTTTACAGGTGGGCAAGAGCCAAAGAGGTCATCATGAGCCTGGACCATACAATTTGAAATACCATCAGACTCAGGGTTTAGGATGCACACCATTTTGTAGGCCTAAAGAAAAGCTTCCTTTCACTACACTTCAGTGCACGTGTTTCTCTACATTCCCCTGCAGTCTCCCACCCCTTGCACCATCCTCCTTCACCTCACCCACCCTGATGAAGCAGGATTCCCACACACAGCAGCATCAGAACTATTCCAAGAGCAAATCTATGCAGGTCCTATTATCTCAGTATGATGCTGTAACAGTCTCAACAGGTTAATGCACATTAAGTCCGAACACAGAGTTCAGAGGCAACATTCATTACCTGTCACCCAATACCCAAACACTTGAGTTCCATTATTTCAGTATTCCTCGGATCAGCCTTTCCTTCCCACTTGCTTTTCCACACCACCATTTAATTTTCCTAACCCTCAGTTTCATCCTGACAGTCAGCCCACATCTGACAGCTTGCTTTTGCCTCCACTCTCTGACTCATTCCTACATCCCTCATCTATTTCTGCATTTTACAGTTTCCTCCTCTGTGCCAGTGGAGGCAAAAAGGTCACAGCACAGATAGAGCCACAGCACAGATAGGCCACAGACATCTGACATCTGTACTGCTTCCATACTCTGAAGTTAATTTTGAATATGGCAATTAAGCATATGACTGTAGAATCACAGAACTGTTAGGATTGGAAGGGACCTCAGTGGTGCCTGTCATGGGCAGAGACACCTCACACTACTGCTCAGAGCCACATCCAGCCTGGCCTTAAAAACCTTCTACCACCTCCTTGGGCAACCTATTCCAGTGTCTCACCACCCTCATGGTGAAGAATTTCTTCCTAACACCCCATCTGATTCCAGACTGGATAGCATTGCAGCTTTTCTTTAGGTCTTGCTAAATTCTGTTGGGTATCCACTTTTCTATGAAACACTCTTTTCTAGCACTCTGCCAGAGTAGTAAAAAGACACAGATTCACCCAGCAAGGCTTTGTCTTTGCTCCTCACAATCTGATTAAGTATACTCAGATACAGTATTTTCTATATGCATAGATACACACATAAATACAAAAATCCATCCTCTTTCACAGCTCTTAACTAAAAAAGAAAAGCCAGAATGGGTTTTGTCAAGACCCATGGTTATCATCAAAGGTGTGGTCTGTTTTCCAGAAAAATAGCAGCTCCAAACTACTTTGATGACCATAAAACAAACAGCTGGAAGCTAATTAACAATATGGGGGAAAGTAAATAGGAATCAGCTGATCATGCTTCCTGCTAACACAAGAAGTTAAGACATTACACCAAGCTAGTAAGAGCTGAAACCAAAGGCCACAAAGAAACAAAAGCTGCTTTTCTGAAAGCTGGTTGGAATGTCCCATATCAGCAGAAGCAAAGATGACTTATTCCTGAGCTCAGTAGAATGCCCTTTCCTTCTCACACATACCAAGCACTGGAACTGTATGATTAACAAGAGTCCTTAGGCAGCCCAAATCAAGTGTGTGTGTGGGAAAACCCTCTTCAAGACAAATCAAATAAAGCAATTTTATGGTATACTAGTCTCATCACAGCAGAGAAGAGACAAAGTGCTCCGTGGTGTTCTTTTCTGCCAGCATTCCAAATAAAGGTACTAACCTTAGAATAGAATTAACCAGGAAGAGACCTTCAAGATCATCACGTCCAACCTATTATCCAATACCACCTCATCAACTGAACCATGCAAGTCCTGCCTGACCTGGTGGTCTTCTGTGAACAGGTCACAACATTGATAGCTGAGGGGTGAGCAGCTGATATCGTTTACCTGGACCTGAGCAAAGCCTTCAACACTGTCCTGCACCACATCCTGGTCTCCAAACTGGAGACACATGGGTTTGATGGGTGGACCACCAGATGGATAAAGAACTGGCTTGATGGCCACACCCAAAGAGTGGCTGTCAATGGCTCCATGTCCCAGTGGAGGCCAGGGACAAGCGGAGTCCCTCAGGGATCAGTCCTGGGACCAGGCTTGTTCAACATCTTTGTGGGTGACATGGACAGTGGCATTGAGTGCACCCTCAGCAAGTTTGCTGATGACACCAAGCTGTGTGGTGCAGCAGACACGCTGGAGGGAAGGGAGGCCATCCAGAGGGACCTGGACAGGCTGCAGAGGTGGGCACAAGCCAACCTCATGAGGGTCAACAAGACCAACGGCATGGTCCTGCATCTGGGTCAAGGCAATCCCAGGCACAAATCCAGGCTGGGCAGTGACTGGCTGGAAAGCAGCCCTGAGGAGAGAGACTTGGGGGTGCTGGGGGATGAGAAGCTCAACATGAGCTCTCAGTGTGCACTTGCAGCCTGCAAAGCCAATCAGATCCTGGGCTGCATCAAGAGAAGTGTGGCCAGCAGGTCAAGGGAGGTGATCCGCCCCCTCTACTCAGCTCTGGTGAGACCCCACCTGGAGTACTGTGTCCAGTTCTGGAGCCCCTATTACCAGAGGGATCTGGAGGTGCTGGAAGGTGTCCAGAGAAGGGCCACGAAGATGATCAGAGGGCTGGAGCACCTCTCCTATGAGGACAGACTGAAGGAGTTGAGGCTGTTCAGTCTGGAGAAGAGAAGGCTCCCAGGAGACCTAATTGTGGCCTTCCAGTATCTGAAGGGGGCTACAAGAAGGCTGGGGAGGGACTGCTCAGGATCTCAGGTAGTGGTAGGACTAGGGGGAATGGAATGAAGCTGGAGGTGGGGAGATTCAGGCTGGATGTGAGGAGGAAGTTCTTCAGCATGAGAGTGGTGAAGCCCTGGAATTGGTTGTCCAGGGAGGTGGTTGAGGCCCCATCCCTGGAGGTGTTTAAGCCCAGGCTGGATGAGGCTGTGGCCAGCCTGCTGTAGTGTGGGGTGTCCCTGCCCGTGGCAGGGGGTTGGAACTAGATGATCCTTGTGGTCCTTTCCAATCCTGACTGACACTATGATACCATGCAACCAAGCACCCTATCAAGTCTCCTCCTGGACACCTCCAATGATGGTGACTCCACCACCTCCCTGGGCAGCCCATTCCAATGGGCAATCACTCTCTTCCTAACCTCCAGCCTAAACCTCCCCTGGCACAGCTTGAGACTTGCATTCTCTATCACATTTTTTAGAACAGGGTTCTGTGTATCTGAATAAAGAACTAAGTCTAACAGTCCAGCCTCTCACTCAGGAAGGTTTTTAAAAGTATAGGTGTGTATGTTACCAACAGATGAATAACAGCAACATTGGTGTGCATCATAATACTTGAGAGTAAATACAGGGCAGCGTCCTTCACTGCAAACACAGTCATTTCCAGTGACTGGGGCTATCATATTCAGATGCTCTTTCCAGAGGAACCTGTACCAGATCTCTGAAGTAATCCATTAATATGCAAGCCTCAACAGGCACTTATTTAAACTGCTAGTATCTATACAAGAAGTTAACCAACAGGTCAAACAGAACAAAAAGAAGAAATATACCACGCTGGATTCTGTTGACTAAAATTTGTTTGTAAGAACTGCAGGAGTTATCACCAGTTTACAGCAAGCTTGGGCAAAGTTCTGGAGCCCCTGTTACAGGAAGGATCTGGAAGTGCTGGAAAGTGTCCAGAGAAGGGCCACAAGGATGAGCAGAGAGCTGGAGCTGCTCTGCTATGGAGAAAGACTGAGGGAGTTGGGGCTGTTCAGTCTGGAGAAGAGAAGCCTCCGAGGAGACCTAATTGTGGCCTTCCAGGATCTGAAGGGGGCTCCAAGAAAGCTGGGGAGGGACTTTTGAGGGTGTCAGGGGTGACAGGACTGGGGGAAGGGAGCAAAACTACAAATGGAGAGATTGAGATTGGATTTTAGGAAGATTCCTCCCCATGAGGGTGGTGAGAGACTGGCACAGGTTGCCCAGGGAGGTGGTGGAAGCCTCATGCCTGGAGGTTTTTCAGGCCAGGCTGGGTGTGTCTGTGAGCAACCTGCTGTAGTGTGAGGTGTCCCTGGCCATGGCAGGGGGAGTTGGAACTGGATGATGCCTGAGGTCCCTTCTAACCCTAACAATTCTGTGATTCTAAAGGCACAACAGCTTACTTGATGGCACAAGTTCCTTTATGCAACAAAGCTGTACTATCAATATGCTCCAAGTCTTTATTGTATGAGCATTACCCCTTTAGTATAGAATCACAGCAACCAAAGGAATTTCTTCCACTAGCTGCATAGGCTCTTGCCACATTTTTAGTTTTAATAATTAGCTACTGTGCTACTGAAGGAAGCCAAGAAAGAGGGTATTATAGACAAAGCTAAAGCCAGCTGGGCTGGGTTTTGTTGGCTTTTTTCCCCCCCTCCTTTCTGTTGGATGGCTGCCTTCATTTCACTGCACCACTACAAAGCAAGTTGACCATATAAGGCACTGGGATTCCCATGGAAAATGCTTACACAAATCAGATCCCTGGAGTCTTTTTAGTTTATACATTATATTTAATGCCAACACTTAGAGTACATTTTGAGAAGACACTTCAGAATTAAATCCTACAGACAGAGCATTTATTTTTGCCTTAACAGAGTTGAAGTAAATTGCCTTTCAGAAGAAACCACAAGTTAACATTCAACAAAATAAATTGCTTTATACCAGCCCAGATCAACTTCAGATCTGCAGGCAACATTCATAAACACAATGTCCTTGATTTTGGTGCAGATGAAGCCTAATTCACAATTCAGGGGTCTTACAGCAAATGAAATCTCCCTGCCAGTTGCTGGCTGCAGCCTGCGCTTATCATGGAAAGATTATTTGTAGCCTAGATTCCAACAAGAGTAACTCTAACAAGCAAGGGCTTATAAGGAGATGGTAGTGCACAGCCTACAGAGAAAGGAGAGGGAGAGCTGAAGAAAGCAGCTCTCTTGAACAGGAGGGGGTGCAAAATGAAGACAACTACAGGGCTCCACTTCAGAAAGGCAGGGGAGCTTTCTAGACTATGGAAGGAAAACGCTGTCAGTCTTAAAGCAGGAGTAAGAAAAACTCAAAAACATGAGGAGTTTGAGGCTAGACAGACAAGCACAGCAATACAAAAAGGCTTAGTGAGAGGTATGTGCCAGCATGACAACAGCATCTCCCTAGCTCTAGGACTGATTCTTCAGGAGGAATCAAGCACTTCAATGCCGGGAAATAACACTTCCAGCACCCTCCCAACATTCCTAGAGATTTCTGCCATTTGTTTTATATCCTTCCTTCACTTACTATTTCCTGTTATTAAAAGGTTACGTTAACACTTCTTTTGGGGGATGAACTAACAAAATGCATCAGTGCAGAGTTTTGCCAATACGTTGTACAGTTTGTTCAACTTCTGGTTTCCTTTTCAAACAGCCAGCCAAAGCTTACAGCATTCTGTATACCAGGCTACCTGACCTGTTACATTAACAGGGGCATTTGTAGCTGGGGCTAGAACATGGTTTTTCAACCAACAAGTAGTTTACTCATTCACAAGGTCAACAGAAATCTTCCTTCCCATAGATTCCAGCTGGTGCCAGATCTAGCTGCCATCTTGCACCTCAGACTTCAAACACAGACATCTGACATCTGTACTAGTATTAAAAACAATACTCAGCCCTTTTTTAAAAGCATCCCTACTTCCTCATTGCTATATACATTAATTACTAGCTTCTAGTATGTTACAGGCCCATGATGCACCATGCTGGAAGTTGGTATTTTCAATATAGAACTCTCCATCTGAAGCATTTCATCTCCTAAGGGAAATTTTAGGCTGTTGCTCTCCTGTCTATCGTGGGAGTGAGATACATTCAGTGAAACAATGTGTAGTAATAACTAGCAGCTAGTATCAGTCATCCACAGTTCTCCCCCCTAAATGCTCAAATGAAAGGCTTCTATTGCATATACCTTATACAATTCAGCTTTAACAGCTGGCTTGGGATTTCACTCTGTCAAAACCCAACTGCTCACAAGCTGAACAACGATGTCGCTGATCTATTAGTGACTGCTCCAATCACTCCCATCAAAGGATTTCTAACATGACAGGTCATGAAATTTATTTCATATACCCTCCATGAAAGCACAGGGGGTTATGATTAATGTAACCATTTTCACCATTTTCTACTCTTCTCTAATTTCAAACCATTGGCCCTTCATCCTGTCCCTGCAGGCCTTTGCAAACAGTCTCTCTCCAGCCTTCCTGTAGCCCCCTTCAGGTACTGGCAGGCTGCTATTAGGTCTTCCCAGAGCCTTCTCTTCTCCAGGCTGAACAACCCCAGCTCCCTCAGCCTGTCTTTGTAGCAGAGGTGTTCCAAACCCCTGATCATTTTCATGGCCCTCCTCTAGACCTGCTCCATCAGGTCCATGTCCTTCCTGTATTGAGGGCTCCAGAGCTGGACACCATACTCCAGATGAGCTGATCTGGAAAAGCAAAATCCCTTACAGAAGGGGTTTGGGATTTGCATTTGTATCCAGAACCAGAAAGAACACAACAGCTGTAACTGATAAACAACCCTCATTAGGGACTTCCAAGTACCAGAAGAGCACATGGTGTTTTTTCCTCAATGCAAATAAACAGGTTCAGAACAGACTGGGCTGACAAAAAGTTTTGGAGAGAGAGCCCTCAAGGGTCAGGACAGAACATAAAAGCAACAAGATGCAGAAATCTGGCTTCTTTCTGGGAAAGAGGCTAGTTTGGGCATCCAAAGAACAGACTCTTCAAGCTCTGCACCTACAAGGCAGCTTGGGATGCATACCTTAGACCAAGTAAGATTTCACCTACAGATTCAATAGTTATGGATGGCAATATGGTCTTCTAAACACGAAGCTTTAGAAAGGATAAACAAATCCATTGCTTTTCTCTTCCCATATGATATTTATCTAATACACCCTAGCAGGAGGGATCTTTTCACAGTCATTTAATATAAAATGCTGGCTACCACTCTAAGTGTGAAGTTTAAGCCAGTCTTACATCTCATAGGCACATAGATTTGCATGAGGAATAGTAGAGGCAGAGGAGAAAAATAAAAAGTAGTAAAAAGAAGCAGGGCGTAGCCAAAAGGGACACAATCTGTTCTATAACAGAAAGTGAGTCCACATGTGCCCATGGTATAAACACACACACACAAAGAGATGACATGGAGCATGCCACATGAATACCACAAGCATACTGAAGTCTGGTGCAGCGTGCTAGAAGGCAAGAGGGAAACGAGATGGCAGGTGAGATTTTGTCACTCCAAGTTACATCTGGGCTGTAGATTTCTTTCCTCCCATGAAAACAACTGATGGGAGGCAGAACAGGTTGCTAAAACAGTCAAGTACTCTTCATTTAAATATCCAAAGATGCAGCGTATAAGGGATGGGGCTCTAAACCAACAACAGCTGATGCTGCACTATCACTCTGGACACCCTCATCCAGCCACTAGTAGTCATGAGCCCAAAATCTCAGCACTGGTTTGTATCTTGTTCCATCCTCGCTCCTCTCCTGCTGCCTAGGAGCTGTGAGAGAAGAGGATAACTACCAATAAAATCCAGCCCAGAAGCCTTTCTGACCACTTAGGAAGAGAATTAAGGTCAGGGCAAAACAAAAGCATACACCCTTCTTAGTTTAATGAGCGACAATTTAGAAGTCTTAAGCCTTGTGAAGTGGCAAAGAAAAACAAGCACTCCTTTCAAAAACAGCTGACCTTCATCACATGCTGGGGCAGTGCCCATCCTCACTCTTACCGCAAAGGTGCACCTCACAGCTGTGGAGGACAGCTGTAAAAAGATGATGTTGCAGAACGCAACCATTGCTTTCTGAAGTCAAAGGGAAGATAAATTCAGACTCAGACTGGCTGAATTCAAATGCAACTCTGCCACTTTCTGGCCAAGAAACCTGCAGAAACTCTGCAGTTTTTCCTCTGCATCTTCACACAATACCACATTGCTGATACACTCATCAATAAAACAACCTGTGTATATCTCTGCATTAAAATCAGCTTAGATGTTGAGGTCCAGAAGAAAAGGCTTTGCCTTAAGATGAGAATCAATTCTCTCAGCCCTAAGGAAAAGCAACATGACACCAGAAGCAGCAGGCTGATGAATCAGGTCCTGATCCAAGCAGCAGAAACAGCCCAGTTGTGTCAAAGTTTCTCCACATGAATATGGCAAGCAGAAACACTGGTGAGACAGAAGAAACAACACCTTGCTGCTTTAAAGGTTTGTGTTTAACCACACTGTTCCAAAAGCAGAGTATATAATTATCCAGCGGACCAGAAAAGAAGTACTTTGATACTGTCTGCAGTAAAACAGGTTTAGGGATTACCATAGATGGTTCCTTTTGCTAAGCAATTCCTTCAGATAAAACAGATGCAAACTGTGTGCTTAGATAAGAGTTGTTTATAGTTCTAGGGATGAGGGAAACAACATCTTTACCAACTGGAAAGCTGCATTAAAGTTACAGATAGAGCTTGAAAAAAACCAGAACATATGATTTTAAAACATGAGCACTGACAAAGGATGTGCCAAGTATACCAAGAATGGGCTGCAGAATCTGGCCCCAGCTGGGCAAGCTTTATGGATAATGCTAGTAAAGTTGTGGCATCTGAAGGGGGTCTATAAGAAAGCTGGGGAGGGACTTTTGAGGGTGTCAGGGAGTGATAGGACTGGGGGGAATGGAGCAAAACTAGAAATGGGTAGATTGAGATTGGATGTTAGGAAGAAGTTGTTCCCCATGAGGGTGGTGAGAGACTGGCACAGGTTGCCCAGGGAGGTGGTGGAAGCCTCATGCCTGGAGGTTTGGAAGTCTGGGCTGGATGTGGCTGTGAGCAACCTGCTGTAGTGTGAGGTGTCCCTGCCCATGGCAGGGGGGTTGGAACTGGATGATCCTTGAGGTCCCCTCAAACCCTGACAATTGTATGATAAGTTCTAACGCTTTCAGGTATAGAAATAAGATTGAACTGTTGAATCTATGCTCACTACTGTCTTAGAGTACAGTCCTATGAAGACCTGTAAGCCAATTAATCATGGTTTCTTAAACCAGCCTCGATAATGAGTATTTTCAGATGGTGTCAGACTTGAATCAGTAGTGTTCTTACAAGAACTAGCAATATTTAAGAACTTACCAAGTGTAAGTGGAATACACAGTCACAAAAAAAGACAACAGGAAAGTCTGGATTGCATTTATTTTCCCGGTGGTTTAAATCACTGCATTCAGGTGACTGCAGAGCCTAACAGCAAGACTAGGAAACCTCAAGGGACTCAAATATGGCAAGTGGCTACAAAGGTAACCCAAAGCCCTGCTTCAAAACTTCCTCATTCTTAATTGGAAACCTAATGCTATCTAGGGAAGTAGTCTATGCATGCTTGTGCCTTAAGCCACTTACATAATAGACATCATTCATGCAGGAGCCAACATCATCAGAGATTGGATGTGGGAAGGTAAAAAGTGTCAAAGTGAGAATTACCACCTTGAAAAGAAAGTGATAAAGAAGTGCAAGAGCAAGTTGTATAATTGTCACTTCCTCTTGGGAAACCAGGCACCAAAGCCAGTTTTCTGTAATTTGGAGCTCATTTGGATGTCATAAAACAGTAGTTCCTCCTATGCTATAAGCATAGTTAGGGAGCATTCAGGTAATAAACTAAGTGTCTATAAAATAAACGTCTACCCCAATTGCAACACAGATTACAACACCGGTTCCAGGCACAGTTCTGCTAGGCAGCTGTTACATGTCTAGCAATGTAGAGTATAATAATGCAGACTATGTAGTTTAAGCAGCATATTCTAGCTGTTAGATTTACTCTGGGTAGAGGTACACTTAGAATAGCTTGAAACAGACAGGAATCTAAGGAAAGAAGCACCTTATTGTTAACTTGATGAATACCAGTCTTTTGAGACATCTATGAACCAGCCTCACTCATAACTATGAGGTAATGAGTCCCTAATTACAGCAATCTTCCCTATTAATGCTTAATATTTAAAATTAGCCTATACTTAAAGTCTTGAACTAAAGATATGAGGTCTAAATGAAGGTTGTGGAACTGCAAGACACGCTTTGCCTTGCCCATAAGGAAATGGTTTCTTTCTTTCATTTAGGATTTATTTGATCTAAATCTCCCCATTCTGGCATGTAGACAGAACGGCAGAAGCTGAATAGCTGATGGCCTCATGTCACCACCAACCTCCTCATTACTCCAAAGAGGTATGCACCTACTAGCAGAACCAGAAGACGAGCTAACTGGCACCACCCTTAATTCTTTGTTTCCTCAGATAAACTGTACCTTAATCTCAGTGACTGCACTTCCACTGGCTTATGGTTCTCGAAATAAAGTAATGATTGACCAACTCTAACAGTACTGAAGTGTGAAATCTGGAAAACAATGGGGAAATTTTAGTTAAAATCCAAGGGAGAGCCAGGAGGATGCTTAGGGGATTTGAGCATCTCCCCTGGGAAGAGAGACTGAGAGCCCTGGGGCTGTTTAGTCTGGAGAAGAGAAGGCTGAGAGGGGATCTGATCCATGTCTATTAATAGCTCAGGAGTGGGGGTCAAGGGGAGGGGGCCAGGCTCTATTGGGTGGTGCACAGCAATAAGTCAAGGAACAATGGAGACAAACTTGACCAGAGAAGGATTCAGCTCAACAGGAGGAGAAACTTCTTTCCAGTGAGGGTGAGAGAGCCCTGGAGCAGGCTGCCCAGAGAGGTTGTGGAGTCTCCTTCTGTGGACATATTACAAACAGACGTGGATGCATTCCAGTTCAGACTACCCTGGATGATGCTGCTCTGGCAAGGGGGTTGGACTCAATCTCTGGAGGTCCCTTCCAGCCTCTCACATACTGTGAAACTGTGACATGAATGATGTGACTGAAGTGTTTGCGTAACTGGAAAGCCATCAGACTCATTTTCAACCTAGTTTATGAGGTCCTTAAACTTAGCTTCTGTTTTAAGGATTACTGTCTGCATTTCAGCTAATTTCTGTTCTCAGCTTGTACTGAATCATCTTTTCCATTACTTCAAGCTACATTGTTTTTATTGGATGCTTTCAGTCAACGCATGTTCAGAACATCCCAGCTTCAGAACTATGGTTGAAGCGAGGTAAAATTTGCTGAAATTAACAATTAAAATGGGCCTGAAGCAAGAGTTACAGCTAAGCTGCTTAAATAAAACCCTGATTAAGACTTAAATAGCAAAATCCAAATTTAACCCATTCCTTCTATGTCATCAAGTAACTCACAGTAACAATTTTTTCAACACAGATAGGTTTCAGGAGCCCAACATCCAGATTTATTTTGTTTAATCACCAGAGATCTTCAGTTACCTTCTAGCAGCTGTGATGGTTTTAGTCAGTTGTGTTGTTTTTACAGAATCACACTGGATTAACCAGGTTGGAAAAGACCTTCGAGATCATCAAATTCAACCTCTCACCCAACACCATCCAATCAACTAGACCATGGCACCAAGCGCTTCATCCAGTCTCCTCCTAAATGCTTCCAGTGAGGGTGACTCCACCACCTCCCGGGGCAGCACATTCCAATGGCCAAGTTTTGATACTTTAGGACCTTGGCTTTAGGCAAATGAAAACTTAAAATCCAGTTTGTTGTAAGCACATCGAAGTCCCAGAGCAGCAAGACTGCATCACTTGTTTCTTTAATAGCTACTGCAATAAGTCTGTGCATACACCATTAAAAAAAAACAGTTTACAGGACCAGATAATTTCACATGTGACAGCATTTCAGTTTTAAAGAAAAGACCCACATTTACAAGATCCAGTAAAAGTTTCCTAAAGAAATTGTGAATAACTACAGGATACAAAATTAATCAGGTTGGAAAAGACCTTTGAGATCATCCAGTCCAACCTATCACCCAACACGATCTAATCAACTAAACCATGGCACCAAGTGCCTCATCCAGGCTCTTCCCGAACACCTCCAGTGATGGCAACTCCACCACCTCCCTGGGCAGCACATTCCAGTGGCCAATCTCTCTTTCTGGGAAGAATTTCTTCCTCACTTCCAGCGTAAATCTCACCTGGCACAGCTTGAGACTGTGTCCTCTTGTTCTGGTGCTGCTTGCCTGGGAGAAGAGACCAACCCCTTCCTGGCTACAACCTCCCTTGAGGTAGTTGTAGACAGCAAGAAGGTCTCCCCTGAGCCTCCTCTTCTCCAGGCTAAGCAACCCCCAGCTCCCTCAGCCCCTCCTCAGAGGGCTGTGCTCCAGACCTCTCCCCAGCTTTGTTGCCCTTCTCTGGACACATTCAAGTGTCTGAATGTCCTTCTTGAATTGAGGAGCCCAGAACTGGACACAGGACTCAAGGTGTGGCCTAACCAGTGCAGAGTACAGGGGCACAATGACTTCCCTGCTCCTGCTGGCCACACTATTCCTGATACAGGCCAGGATGCCATTGACCTTCTTGGCCACCTGGGAACACTATTGGCTCATGTTCATCTGGCTGTCAACCACTACCCTAGGTCCCTTTCTGCCTGGCTGCTCTCCAGCCACTCTGACCCCAGCCTGTAAGCACTGCACGGGGTCGTTGTGGTCAATGTGCAGAACCTGGCACTTGGATGTGTTAAATCTCACACCCTTGGAATGGGTTAATTATGCCAACCTATTCCAGATTCATTAAGGGAGGGAGGGAGGAAAATCACCCCCACACAACAAAAAGACTGCACAGCATAGGAAGAGCAGACAACTCCCCACCTCCTACCCCAGTATTATCATTGTGCCCCTCAATCTGCAGATACAGACAATGCACAGCTTACCTTTGACAGAATGGTAGAAGCCAACAACTCAATTTTCCTTCAACAAGAAACTGACACTGAAATGCAAGCCAACCTCATTTATCTATTTGGATTTTACTTTTCCTCCCCAAACTTCATATGTGCCTTCCACTGTGATACATTGTAGAGTAGGAAGGACACCTCCACAGGTATGTACAAAGCCTAGCAAGAAGTGAAGCCACTGTTTTCATAAGGAATTTTTTCCTGGGTCTGCATGTCAGGAATATCATGGAAGAAAAAGTACTGAATCCAGCAGCTACCATGTAACTCCCAGTATTCCTGCAACACGTAAGAGCTCTAGATATGAGCCAGGAGAACCTCTATTTGTGGAGGAGCTCAGGTTTTCTGGAAAAGGCTTCTCTTCAACAGCCAAAAATCTGCCTGAGTGCAATTAATGAAAAAATTACTATTAGCTGCCACCTCAGCAAAAGTCCTGAGCTCCTCAAACACTGCTGCTGAAGAAGTAAACTGTGCATCTAAACGTCTGCATCCAAGACAAAAAACAATTACTCAAAGCAATCTAAACCCTACTTTCATGAAATAAAACCTCTTGTGCTCAAACTCATTTCTGATCAAGACAGAGCTCTCACCTCCTCTTACCTCTTATTTGTGACTTCTTTTTTGTCTACAGAAAAAAAGTCAAAAGCCAATCTAAGGCATAGACTGCTGCAGACTCTAGGAAGGCAACACAAGATAAGCTGTGTATTAGGTAAATAATCACTCACACAGCACTGAAGTTAAGAACTGCATTTTGTAGTGCTGCCCTGGGGAGTGAATAATAATTGGTTATAACAAAACCTTTTACTCTTCTCACGTCAAACCTTTTCTCTTCCACATGCTGCTGCCAGCCCTCTCCTCCATTAGCTTCTCTGCTTTTCAGTATCTAAGACCATTTAAGATGAGCACAACTTCTGTCCAGACCAACTTGGCAGTAAATGGGAGGATTGTAACTCAACCACCTGCTAAGCAAATCTCAGGCCTAGGGACAGGTTCAGCAAAGGCATTACTGCTTCTCAGTGGACTGAAGCTTGCATGTTTGCATTTAGACTGGAGAAACTCCTTGCTTGGACTTACTGAAACCAGGAAGACCATGACACAAGCTACTGAGGTCAATACAGCACAAAACAGCATTCTAAACATGTCTGCTAAGTGTACAGAGTTAAAAGAAAAGCTCACTCCTTCTTCCTTGAGGGGGGGTGGATAAAGAGCCAGGAGAAAACAGCAGGAAAAAGAAGACTGTTTGGTGCTTCAGTGCAGTAAGTGCCCAGTCTCCATATATTTACTTGCCTCCTATGGCCAAGAACTTTAGTATGTTAGAATTCCTTAGACCTATAAATCAAACCCCATGTAAATCAGATTTAAAACCAGAATATATTCTTCTGAGGTAGAAGACAGCCCTCCCAGTTTTATTTCATCTAAAAGTACTCAGACAAAGCTTAAGCAAATATATTTCAGATACTTAGGCACTCAACCAGCCAGCATCTAAAGGTTCTTTATGTACCTCAAATGCAGCTCACCTCATAACAGAATGTAGCACCATGTTCACTGAGTCTACTCCTTGACAGCTCAGTCAGGAAGGCTGTGAAACCCATGTGACAGAAGCTTCTTGTCCTCAAAGGCCACAAGATTATGGTTGGTGTTTTTTTCTTTTAATGCTTTTAAGCAAACCACAGCTCATTTGTCTTTCACCTTCTCAGTAGTCCTCCAAAACAGCACTTCCCACCAAAAAGAATTCCCAGTCTGGCCTGGCTATTAGCAAAGGATCCTAACCACTCTGCAGATGGATGGCATTATATTAGGTTTTCTGTAACCCTGGGGCACAACTGCAAGGGCCTTCTTTCTTTAAAGGCAAGTTTTCAATGGCTACCAGGATTGCAGTTGAAGGAGGTTGCATCATTTTTCTTCCAGTTTATGTAGGACCTTTGTGAACTCATTCCCAGAACTGTTTGGTAGCTTGCCTGTGCATATTCCCAGCTCTGCTATGTCAGACTCTGAACAAAAACAAAACCTGACATTGTGCTAGTTGCAAGCCTCCATCAAAACCTGATACATACTGCAGGTTTCCACACAACACTGAGAATTTCTACATCAGTTAGGTGATGGGTGTGTTAAGTTTCACTCAGTAGCCCTCCTAGGAATAGCACAGAACACTTGCAACAGTAGTAAATAAGAGTTTCATCCAGAACTTCCCAATTTAAACCAAGGATGGAAGAGCAAACCTGGACAAGAACATTTACACTGAGCCACAGAGGAGCAGGGATTCATAGAATTGTCATTTGTAAGCACGCAGCTTCTGACTTCTCCTTTTAATAGCTCTTTCAGTTCAGCAGTTCCCCACAGACCTCTCAAGACTGTAGGTAAGCAGAGTCACTGCTGCTCACACAGGAATGTATGCACACAAACTGGTCAAACTATCCTTGTTTCCTCTCATTCAGACTGAAAGAGCTGATTGCATGCAAATTGATAACAGCTCCCTAAAACAACACCCCAACAGTGCTGGGGGAGTAATGAGAGCTTGTTGTTTGAGGAAAGGAAAGGGGAGGAAGCTAAGGAAGTGAGTACTATGAAGCACAGACTTCAAAACCCAAAAAAGCAGTGTCAATGTCTTTGGCTGCATGCTTGAAGCAAGCAGCAAACACTGGAATCAACTCTAATTTAGTTGTTGAACAGCAGAACAAAGTTATGAATCTGCCTCAGGATTTGTCTCTTGGAATTCACAGCTGCTTGGCTCCAATTTCCATCTGCAAAATGAGTAATTTCCATTTTAGGAGATCAGGCTCTCCTTGATTACACAGCACAGTAGGTTACAGGCTGAAGGAGCTGCTTGTGCCAGTACCTGCACAAAATACTCAAAGCAAGCATACTAGAACTTCATTAGCTGGAGTGGGAGTTGCACTAAACATTACTACTGCTGAGATACAGCAAGTATTGATGAATTTAGCCTATCTTCCTAGCAGTTTTATCTTAAGTGCTGGATGGAAATACAAACTCTGTAGTTAAAACAGTAATGGTGGGTGAGCACTCTGGCTTCATGCATTCAAAAACTTCTCCATGTTCAAATTCAATGTGCAAATCAACACATCTACTGATTAGGAAGTGCAGAACACACATCCTCCTTTGCAGTCTTTTGAATAAACTCAGGAAAAAAAGGAATATTTACTGGCTTAGGAAACTTAGTGCTAATACACAGTGTTGTAATGACTGGCATAATATAGGAGACCAAGTGCAGGGTCCTGCATCTGGGTCGAGGCAATCCCAAGCACAAATCCAGGCTGGGCAGGGACTGGCTGGAAAGCAGCCCTGAGGAGAGAGACTTGGGGGTGCTGGGGGATGAGAAGCTCAACATGAGCTCTCAGTGTGCACTTGCAGCCCGGAAAGCCACTCAGATCCTGGGCTGCAGCAAGAGAAGTGTGGCCAGCAGGGCAAGGGAGGTGATTCTCCCCCTCTACTCAGCTCTGGTGAGACCCCACCTGGAGTACTGCGTCCAGTTCTGGAGCCCCTATTACAAGAGGGATATGGATGTGCTGGAAGGTGTCCAGAGAAGGGCCACAAGGATGATCAGAGGGCTGGAGCACCTCTCCTATGAGGACAGACTGAAGGAGTTGGGGCTGTTCAGTCTGGAGAAGAGAAGGCTCCCAGGTGACCTAATTGTGGCCTTCCAGGATCTGAAGGGGGCCTACAAGAAGGCTGGGGAAGGACTTCTCAGGAGATCAGGTAGTGATAGGACTAGGGGGAATGGAATGAAGCTGGAGGTGGGGAGATTCAGGCTGGACGTGAGGAGGAAGTTCTTCCCCATGAGAGTGGTGAAGCCCTGGAATGGGTTGTCCAGGGAGGTGGTTGAGGCCCCGTCCCTGGGGGTGTTTAAGCCCAGGCTGGATGAGGCTGTGGTCAGCCTGATCTAGTGTGGGGCATCCCTGCCCATGGCAGGGGAGTTGGAACTAGATGATCCTTGTGGTCCCTTCCAACCCTGACTGATACTATGAAATACAGAAAATTCACAAATCTTTCATTCTATGCGGTTTATATATTGAAGTCACAGATCAAATCCAACACAAACAAGTTAGGGGACAAAAGTTAAAGCCTGACAGTTACAACACCCTTCTTAAAGTTAATGCTGACATACTCACTTCAATTCTCAAGCTCAAAGAATGCTGTGAAAGTTTACTGCAGCAAAGATTCAGATAAATAATTCCAGTCAAAATGTGAACTATTTGTTTTGTGGCTGAAGAGCACTGTCAGCCAGCTAAGCACCTGTGCTGTTTGTTAGTCTAGGCAGCTAAAAACTAGTAAAACCAGTCTGAAGACCTACTAACAACATGGAGATATTGCAAGCTAATTATATCACTACCATACACCTGAAGGATCTAGAGCACACCTCCTTATTCAACTCTGAACTCAAGGGGTGCCACATGAGAGTCACACTACATGGCAAGGAAACACTTCCTAATTGCTGCAAAGAAAAGTCACTCAGAATGTCAAGAATTATTAACCATGACTGTAGTTCATACTGGGATTGGGAAGGGAGAAAAACACATACACTTACACCGTAACTATCACAGCACCTTGTTTTAGAACCACACTGTAACTCTCTGGGCTAGAAACTGAAAGTTCCTGAAGTAGAACAGATCAGAAAGATGCCTCCAAATCCTTTGAGAAGTAGACAAAAATCATAACACTGAGTTTGCTCTTGGCTACAATCTCTTGATACTTCCTGATAAAGGAGGTATTTTTGTGTTGCAAAAATATAACTTTTCTTCTCCACATGTGCTTGTAACTACAGTATCTTCTTCACAAGCTTTTCAGTGAGCTTTCCTTCCTATCACTACTCCTGCAGCCCTTGCCATAACCAGTGCGATCTGACATTTTGCACCCTCCTTCAGCAAGATGCAGCACTTCCCTTTCATTCTTGTTTCTGGGGCCATTGTCTGTGTCAGAGCCAAAGGGATAATCCTGATTACAAGCCAAAAGCTTCAGGTTAAACAGGCTTCAGAGTACATTTTCTAATACCCGAAAGCAAAGTAGCCAAAGCTAACTACTGGCTCAACTGCAGCAACATAGACCTTGCTGGCTAGATGGATCTGTCCATTTGGCCAGCAACTTGCTGCCAAGTGGTGTTTTTCAGTTTAGGCACTGTGCCAACCTGAAAGTGTGATTGGACAAATTAAGTGCTGCTCTCCTTCCCTCCAACCTGACAAAGCAAGTGGGGCAAGTAAATAATCTCTCCCTAGTTATTCCAGCGGGCCACCAACAGTGTGCTACTCACCCTTCATCTATGAACATAATCTTGTAAGCAGCAACTTCCCTTCATTCAGCATCCTCCTCTTTAGTCATACAACAGTAATACTGCTGCCAATAAAGTGTTTCAGGTAAGGAGGGAATCATATTTTCCTCCAAGATCCTGACAACATTTTGCAGTAGTCACTAGAGCAGCTAATAACCTTTTTTCCCCCCCAAGCATCATGTTACCATGGAGTGAAGTTCCACTGGCTGATAGAATTCACTCACTGAAGTAGCTGGAATTTCTATTCAGAACGTCTGGCATTCAGCACTCAAGAAAACTGCAGAGAACCCACACACCACATTGTGCCTAAAGCAGGAAAGTTATCTGCATCTTAAAATAGGAATTTAAGAAGTGGAAGAATTCTTATAGGCAACTTCTAAGGCTGGGGTATTACTAACAGTGGACTTCACCTAGAAATATTTTCCAGTAAGGAAGCAAACAGCCTAATGGAGTCATTAATATTCTCAATGAATCAAGACCCACTGGAAGTGCCAGAAACACTTCACAATCTACACACTGAAAGGAACAAAAGCAAGAGTTCACAGAAATCTCTGCTTCACATAACAGGCTGTACAGGAACAACTCCTCACCTTCCGCTATCCCTTGCTTTAAGCAGAGCTAAAGCATTCCAGAGAGAAATTTATAGTGGGAGGATGCATGAGGTGTCACCTTAGGCATCCTCATGAAACCAAAAGGAGCAGCAATGTAAAGATCTCATGTCTCAATAGCTGCTGATACCCCCAAAGAAAGTAAACAAACCATTCACAGAATCATAGAACAGCAGGGGACCTCTGGCGCTCTCCTTGCACAACCCCCCCTGCCACAGCAGGTTCACCTACAGCAGGCTGCACAGGATGGCAGCCAGGCAGGTTTTGAATGACTCCAAAGATGCAGATTTCACCAGCTCTCTGGGAAATCTGTTCCAATGTTTTACCACCCTCAAAATAAAAAATGCTCCTCCTTATGCCTAGATGGAACTTGCTATGTTCGTGCCTGTTACCTCTTGTCCTGTCACTGGGCATCACTAAAATAAGACTGGCCCCATCCTTCTGACACTCACCCTTTAAGTATCTATAAGCACTGTTAAGATCCCTCCTCACTCTTTTCCAGGCTAAAAGACCCTCAGACTCTCTTCACAAGAGAGATGTTCCAGTCCCCTAATCATCTTTGTAGCCCTTTTCTGTACCCCCTCAAGCAGTTCCCTGTCATTCTTGAACTGGAGAGCCCAGAACTGGACACAATACTCCAGGCCTCACCAAAGCTCAGCATGGGTGGAGGACTTGCCGGACACACTCTTCTTGATGCATCCCAGGATGCCATTGGCCTTCTTGGCCACAAGGACAAATTACTGGCTCATGGTCACCCTGTTGTCCACAAAGACTCCCAAGTCTTCTTCCAGAGCTGCTTTCCAGCAGGTCAGCCCCTAACCTGTACTGATCCACAGGGCTTTTCCTTCCTAGGTGCAGTATCATACGCTTGCCCTTGCTGTATTTCTTACGGTTACTCTATGCCCAACTCTCCAGCCTGTCCAGGCCCTGCTGAGTGGTAGCACAGCCCTCTGGTGTGTCAGCCACCCTTCTCAGCTTTGTGTCATCAGAAAACTCGATGAGGATACAGCCTATCCCTTCATCCAGGTTGTTCATGAATATATTGAATGGGAATGGACCCAGTACTAAACCCTGGGGAACACCACTTATTACAGACCTCCAACTAGACTCTGGGCCATTAACCAAAACCCACTGAGCTCTATCTTTCAGTCAGTTTTCAAACCACCCCACTCTGCCCATCTAACACCTAGTTCTTAAGCTTGTCTATGAAAATGCTGGGGGAGATGGTATCAAAAACCTTGCTGAAGTCAAGGGAGACAATGCCCACTGCCCTCCCCTCATCTATCCATCCAGTCGTGCCTTTATAGAAGGCTATCAGATTAGCCAGACATGACTTCCCCTTGGTAAATCTATGTTGGCTACTTCTGATAACATTCAGTTCCTCCACATTTTGCCTTATGAGATTCCTTCTTAGAAGGAAAAAGATAATAATAAAAAAATTAATCAAAGTAGGGTACATGCTGTGTTTTCACAAGCATCTTTCTTACCACTCTACAGAAGAGACTTGACTGCAGAGGCTTCTTTATAGCTCTAAAAGCACAAATATCTAACCACTGCTACCCACTTATGAAAACTTAGGGGGTGAAAGAATTTGATTGCCAAGATCCAGTTTCTGTAACACAAGCAGAGCAAGGAGACATAAGAACAGAAAAATGGACAACTTACCTAGATTGGGGAAAAATATGTCCTTCTCATTGTTCTAGCTTATGAACCAGGGAATATTTTCTGCTGTCTTTCCTTGTGACCACCTTTGTCTAGGACTAGGAATATCTTCCAAGAGCAACTTATGCAACTGTACAAGGCAGCATGGGTGTCATGAATCACAGGCTGCTACCAAAGGCTAGTAGAGAAGTGTATTGATATCAAAGCCAGTGATGTCATTCCCAGTTAAATGACACTCCTCAGCTTTACAGTCTATTACATGAGCTCAACTGACAAACATCTGAAACCAGATTTGAAACCACCTTTGTTTTAAAAATGGAAGGTTCTGGCTTAAGGTTTAAATGGTTTTAATAGCAAAGTGATATTTGTAATTTAAGTCACAAAAAAGCAGTCCAGATCAGTTGACCTAGGCTGCTATTTAAACTCTGCATAAACTCCAAGTACTACTAGAATGCAAAGAATGTTATCAAAGGCATTATCAGCAGTCAAACATGACACAGCAAAATGAGCAGGGAGAGAAAAAAAAACACACCACAAAAATTCTCCCATATTAAGTCATTCAACTTGGATATAGAAAATAGCATTAGATAATTATACAGAAGAAATGTAAAGTGCTCAAAAACATGGAGTAAAGACAGCAAAGCCTTCCAAACAATCACAAGACTTTCTATCGAGAAAAGACTAAGAACTTGCTACTCTACGGGCAGGTAAGCAAAGAGGTGCTGAGACACAGTCCCTGGAGGATCTCCAAACAGAGGGAAACCATATATCAGTTCTTCAAGAAACACTGACTCATACCTCTGGGTAGTCAATGATAAACTGTAGAATAGAATAAACAACCAGGTTGGAAGAGACCTTCAAGATCATCGCATGCAACCTATCATCCAACACCAGCTAATCAACTAAACCATGCAACCAAGCACCCTATCGAGTCTCCTCCTAAACACCTCCAATGATGGTGACTCCACCACCTCCCCAGGCAGCCCATTCCAAAGGGCAATCACTCTCTCTGTAGAACTTCTTCCTAACCTCCAGCCTAAACCTCCCCTGGCACAGCTTGAGACTGTGTCATCTTGTTCTGGTTGACTGGGAGAAGAGACCAACCTCCGCCTGTCCACAACCTCCCTTCAGGTAGTTGTAGAGAGCAACAAGGTCTCCCCTGAGCCTCCTCTTCTCCAGGCCAGGCAACCCCAGCTCAGCCTCCAAACCCCTCACCAACTTTGTTGCCCTTCTCTGGACACCTTCCAGCAAGTCAACATCCTTCCTAAACTGAGGGGCCCAGAACTGGACACAGGACTCAAGGTGTGGCCTAACCAGTGCAGTGTACAGGGGCACAATGACTTCCTTGCTCCTGCTGGCCACACTGCTCCTGATCCAGACCAGGATGCCATTGGCCTTCTTGGCTGCCTGAGCACACTGCAGGCTCATGTTCAGCCTACCAACAACCAGCACCCCCAGGTCCCTCTCTGCCTGGCTGCTCTCCAGCCACTCTGACCCCAGCCTAACTATGTCACTGAAGAACCTGTGGCTCCAATGCCAACGAGGTTTCTTAATAAAAGGTCACTTTTGAGTGCTTTATTGGAATTCTCACAGACTGCATGCCTTTCATTTCTACTGATGCTTTACTTACACATCATGGGGGGAAGATTAAATAGAAAAACACATCATAGTAGTCTTATTAAAGACAAGTCTTTCCACACCAGAATTTTCTGAGTTTCATGTTTTTACCCAACACACACACCTGGCATGACAGGTAACTATCTTAAACATCAAACAATCAATAGCATCAAGAGCTTTTGAAATCTGCCATCTCAATCAAGTATTTCGTATCTCTGGCTTTTGTAAAGTTTTACTAAGTCAAACTGAAGCTTGCACCTAACTGCTGACCTTCCCCTCAGGAACCACTCCATACACATCCAAAAAAGCTCTCCTATTTCCATGTTCTTTATTCTGGAGAACCTACCAATTATTAGACTTCAGAAAGCAATGGCAACTTCTTTACAAGTATAGGGACTCTCAGGTGGGTAGGCTTCTTGGAGCAAAACCAGACGACAGTTCTAGGTACACCTAAATTTATTTTACTCCCTCACAAATGTGTCATCCAGCTAATTTGTCTGCCACATCACAATAAAAATCTTGAACCAATGCAGCATGCCCTCTTTATTCCCAGTTGTGTCTCTGCTGCAGCGAAAATTGAGACAAGCTTCATCTCAGGTTACAATACCACTCCTGCCTTGGTGATAGGATAGATGATTAGGCCAGAATCAAAAGAGAAGTCCAGGCAAATGGTTACAGTAGGCTTATCTGAGTTGCAATTGGAAATCTGTCATCCTAGGCAGAAACTGGGAGTCTCTGAAAAGAAGTCCTCCCCCTCTACTCTGCCCTGGTGAGGCCTCACCTGGAACACTGCATCTAATTCTGGGCTCCCCCAGTTCAAGAAGGATGAGGCACTACCAGGAAGAGTCCAGTAAAGAACTGCTAAGATGATTAGGGGACTAGAACACATGCCTTATGATAAAAGCCAGAGGAAGCTGGGTCTGTTTAGCCTAGAGAAGGAGACTGAGGTGGGATTTCATTAACGACTATCAATATCTAATGCATGAGCATCAGGAGGATGGAGTCAGCCTCTTCTCACTGGTGTCCAGGACACGGGGAAACAGAGGCAAGCTGGAACACAGGAGGTTCCATGTAAAGGCCAGGAAAAAAGCCTTCACTTCAAAAGGTATGGACTGCACAAAGAGGTTCTGCAATCTCCATCTCTGGGGGCATTCAAAAGGCACCAGGATGCCTTCCCGTGTGATTTACACTGGGTGATCCTGCCCCAGCAGGGGAGTTGGACTAAACAACCTCCAGAGGTCCCTTCCAACCCCTACCCCACGCACTTGCATCAGGAACCCGCAGTTACTACAGCATTCTGGACACCCCACACCAGCTATGTACAAAAGGTGTTCACGTGTCAATTTCAGTTGTTAGATACAAAACAAAGGACTTACTTAAAGGAACTGGTTAATCAGTTATAGGCCTCCCATCACCTCCACAAATACAGCCAGCTACTGAAAGTTGTGGCTGCTACGTAGGTTTACTTTTCCAGAGCACAGACTGAAAATTCTGGTTAAGGAAAAATAAAGTTTAAAAAATAAAAATCAGAATTCCAAGAGTCACAGAATGTTAAGGGTTGGAAGGGACCTTGAAAGCCCATCCAGTCCAACCCCTCCTGCCAGAGCAGATCACACACTCATTTTACTGAAGAACTGCATTCAAGCACGCTCCAAACCTTATTAAACGTTTGCACTAGTCCTCAATAAACCCTGTCAGGGTGGTACCCTGCCTCAAAGGCAGAAGGGAAATAACACATCTGAGTATGGACTTATTCAAAGCAGTATGATATGCAAATGCTTTGGAGAAAGTTTGGGCATTCAGACCAAAATGAACAAACCAAACCTGAGTACTAGCTCACCTGTCACTAGCAAGAAGACAAATCAAACAGACCTCCTCAGGAATGACAATAACTCAAGCAGGCCATCTCAGGCATGCTAAGGAAGTACCACAGACCCACCTAGCACTTCTGTTTCTTGAAGCAGACTTTCCATCATCTGTGCTATACTTACACCTGTGAATATAGTATATTGGCATTCAACAAGTCCAAGTGCCAGGTGCTGCACTTTGGCCACAACCACCCCATGCAGAGCTACAGGCTAGGACAGAGTGGCTGGAGAGCTCCCAAACAGAGAGGGACCTGGGGGTGCTGATTGACAGCTGCCTAAACATGAGCCAGCAGTGTGCCCAGGTGGCCAAGAAGGCCAACGGCATCCTGGCTTGCATCAGGAATAGTGTGGCCAGCAGGAGCAGGGAAGTCATTCTGCCCTTGGACTCTGCTTTGGTTAGGCGACACCTTGAGTCCTGTGTCCAGTTCTGGGCCTGAGGAAGCTCAGGGGAGACCTCATTGCTCTCTACAACTACCTGAAAGGTGGTTGTAGCCAGGAGGTGGTTGGTATCTTCTCTCAAGCAACCATCACCCGAAGAAGAGGACACAGTCTCAAGTTGCACCAGGGGAAGTTTAGGCTGGAGGTGATGAGGAGAAAGTCCTTCACTGAGAGAGATATTCGCCATTGGAATCTGCTGCCCAGGGAGGTGGTGGAGTCACCATCCCTGGAGTTGTTCAAGAGGGGATTGGAGGTGGCACTTGGTGCCATGGTTTAGTCACGAGGTCTGTGGTTACAGGTTGGACTCGATCTTTGAGGTCTCTTCTAAGCTTAGTGATACTGTGATACCTTTGGATTCTGAGGGACTGTGGGGAGAAGTAGCATTTCAGAATTTAGATACATGGACTCCATGGATGAATGCACTCCAGCAATTAAGGTTTCAATTTTTCTAGCTCTAAGGAGCAGTATCTCAGGCTGCCACAAAAGAGCTACACTATAAAAAAGGCAAAGAGGACAGGAAATAGGCTTTTGCTGCCAGTGACATCAATACCTTCATCCCTTCATGAAAATGGAAGTTAGATCTGACATGCTGGTGCCAAACTGGCAGAAGTAAACTACACCACCATCACAAACTGAGTAGCTGACACCAAGTATTTTTTTCTTCCAATCAACAGTACTTAACTAGCTACAATTATCACCCCATAATACTCAGGCTCCTGGGTGGGCAGAAAAGGGGTAAAATGCCCAGCCTGCACTGAGCTTTTTGGAAGTATCGCAGTATCAGTCAGGGTTGGAAGGGACCACAAGGATCATCTAGTTCCAACCCCCCTGCCATGGGCAGGGACACCCCACACTACAGCAGGCTGGCCACAGCCTCATCCAGCCTGGGCTTAAACACCTCCAGGGATGGGGCCTCAACCACCTCCCTGGACAACCCATGCCAGGGCTTCACCACTCTCATGCTGAAGAACTTCCTCCTCACATCTAGCCTGAATGTCCCCACCTCCAGCTTCATTCCATTCCCCCTAGTCCTATCACTACCTGATATCTTGAGCAGTCCCTCCCCAGCCTTCTTGTAGGCCCCCTTTAGATACTGGAAGCCTGCAATTAGGTCACCTGGGAGCCTTCTCTTCTGCAGACTGAACAACCCCAACTCCTTCAGTCTGTCCTCACAGCAGAGCAGCTCCAGACCTCTGATCATCCTCATGGCACTTCTCTGGACACGTTCCAGCACGTCCATCATACAACAGCAGTGTCTTTAACACTACTCAGACACTGGAACACCACACTAAACTCAGCAGTGCTATGAAATTAGACTATCATTGCTATTCATTAGTGCAAAGCTAGGCCATTAGCAAGGACTTAGGCAGGAATTACTAGTTTTAAGTGAAGGATAATGACATATAGAGGTCAGCATTAGGATAATCAAATTCAAAAGCAACTCCCTAGAGGAAATGAAGGAAAGGATAAAATCCCCCACACCTCTCATCCTACTTTCAGCAAAACAAGTAATAACTCTGTCTTAAACACAAGTTCCTATACACAAGCAGCCAGAGACTGCCTGCACTTATATCAGCATCTGCAGTTGCATCCAGCACTGGTATGACCCAGACAGCCTCCCTTCTGGAACCCAACTGCAGCTCCTCTAACTTAGGTCTGTCTTTTTACAAACTACTACCATCTAAGTACTTTAGATCCCCCACTAGGCCTTACAGTCATGGTGGAGAGTAACAAACAGCACTCTAAAAACCCAAAACCCTGCTTGAACTTGCAAACACAGAGCTATGATGGCAACCAGCACTTTTTTACTACACTGTGGAATACAGCATCCTCCCCAGTTGGTGAGAAAACAATCTGAAAAGCTCTTGGGTAGGCTGCCCACAAGCAAGTAGAAAAACCAGTGACCAGAAAGCCATGCCCAGGGAGATTCACAAACAAAACCCCACTGACAGCCACAGTGTTAATACAACCCACCCTCTCTGCTCAGAAGCCAAGAAACTGACATTACACAAAAATCCTTTCAGAGCTGAAGTGTTAAACTTTTGTTTTCTGCTGAGTAGGAGAAAAAGTGCAAAGTCCTCAGGAAAAAAATTTGTAGCATCAGGACCTAAAATAATTCAAGTTGCAGCAGCTGAACAAATAAAAGTGGTAGAAAACTGTGAAGTTTGGCAAGGTTCCTGAAAAACACTGTTTTATATGGCTTGATAGAAATGAGATTACTACTAAACAACAGGAGTCACAATTATCAGTGCTGGGCCCAACCCTGTTCAATATCATTATTGATGATCTAGAGGAGGGCATTGAGTCCACCATTAGTAAGTTTGCAGACAACACCAAGTTGGAAGCAGGTGTTGCTCTGTTAAGAGGGTAGAAGGGTTCATCAAGTCCAACCTATCACCCAACACCATCTAATCAACTAAACCATGGCACCAAGTGCCTCATCCAGTCTCCTCTTAAATGCTTCCAGTGGTGACTCCACCACCTCCCTGGGCATCACATTCCAATGGCCAATCTCTTTGTCTGGGAAGAATTTCTTCCTAACATCCAGCCTGAACCTCCCCTGGTGCAGCTTGAGACCGTGTCCTCTTGTTCTGGTGCTGCTTGCTTGGGAGGAGAGACCAACCCCCACCTGGCTACAACCTCCCTTCAGGTAGTTGTAGACAGCAAGAAGGTCTCCCCTGAGCCTCCTCCTCTCCAGGCTAAGCAACCCCAGCTCCTTCAGTCTCTCCTTGCAGGGCTGTCCCCTCCGCAGCTTTGTTGCCCTTCTCTGGACACCTTCCAGCAACTCAACATCCTTCCTAAACTGAGAAGCTCAGAACTGAACACAGGACTCAAGGTGTGGCCTAACCAGTGCTGAGTACAGGGGCAGAATGACCTCCCTGCTCCTGCTGGCCACACTGTTGCTAATGCAGGCCAGGATGCCATTGGCGTTCTTGGCCATCTGGGCACACTGCTGGATCATGTTCAGGCTTTCTTAGTGAAAGCTTCATCCAAGTTAAGCATTTCAGAAAGCAGCAGCACTGTCCATGCATGTGCATGAGTGTAACACACCAGACATCTGTGTTCACCTTTGGTACCAGATAATCTTTTGTTTTATTTTACCTTAGACAAGTGCTCAAAATTCAACTGTGAAATTAAGAAAAATACTGTTAGGTAATTTTACCCTTCAACAGGTTTCACGTTGCTAACATTCTCCTCAGTCACTCTGTGAAAGCAAAACAAACACACCAAAACCCAGGAGAATTAAATTGACATGGAAAAGGGCATACACCTATGCATATGCCATTTTTCATGTCAATACATATATATACACCTATTTCAAATCTACAGCACAAGGTCAGGACTGTAATGTAATCCCCTGATGTGCAAGAAACCTCAAATACCTGAGTCTGTGTACAGAAGACACTTGGGTTACTCTTCTAGCCTCACTATCAGAAGGGTAAAACAACAACAGTAAAACTACATAAATCATTACACTAAGATTTGTGTTGTAATCACCACTGACTGGCTAACTGATTGCATCAAAGCAAGCTCTGACAGCTTGAACTGAAGACCCTGACTTACAATCATAGCATGGGAAAAATAAATGATGTTTCAGGCTGACTTTAAAATAGAGAAAGGAATAAAAGAAATCAACACTTGGCTCCTGCAGAATGGCTTAGATCTGGAACCATTCATAACAACCACAGTTTACAGATATTTTATATCAAAATAGATGGCCATGTCTTAGTTATAGACCAAATGCATTCAGAAGTTACAGGACTACAGGAATGATTTACTTGCAGTCTTGAAGACAAGCCTGCTTCTTTGTGTAAGCCCAAAGTGAGGCTGCATTTGCTAGGCAAGTGTTTTTTTCCAGGGGTTTCACCCTCTTCCTAAAGCCCTCTCTCCACTATTCAATTTAATGTAGCTTTAGAAGCCATTAGTCTCTGAAATATATTGTTAAGGGGGTAAGTGCTAACACCACTCAGGAATAAATGGGGAAGTCTTGTTCAAAGACATCTTCATACTGCTCTAATTTTGGTCTTATAAATGAGTTGTCAATGATTGCATTTATCCAGGATAAGCACTGTAGCTGCTGTGGTACTCTCAAAAGACAACTGAAACAGAAAAGCTGTCTTGCCAAAACACAGCACCTATAAAATAAACCCAGAAACATTTCCTCCCCCATCCCACAAGCACCCTGATCATTTGCTTCCTTGTTCTATCCCTACAGTCTTGACATTACTAGAAAGGAAGCAGCTGAGGAATGCTGCCACTCTTATGCCATGCTTTCCATTGACTGTCATTTCAGGAATGTATATAGCAAAGTAAAGCAGCTTGGAATGTCTCCACCCATCCAGCAGGATCAGAAGCTGCCCAGCTTACTGACAGTTCCACTGCCTTGCAGCTGCATTCCAGTTCACACTTCTACCGTTGCCCAGATCAATGAATAAGATACATTGTTAAGCAATAATGTGACACAGGTTAGGTAGATGTCCACACACACTGCATGTCCTACATGCATATACTCTAAACTGATACCACAGTGTTTCAGTAACAAGGCATAATTCACTATTTCTCAGCTGCAAGAGTCCCAGAAGGGCATGCTCATGCTACAGCTGTCCAAAACTACATTTCTTCCAGACCATGTTAGTTTCTCTAAGTCTCACCTGTCTGAATATAGTCTTATATAAACATGAATCATAGAATTGTCAGGGTTGGAAGGGACCTCAAGGATCAGCCAGTTCCAACCCCCCAGACATGGCTAGGGACACTTCACATTACGGCAGGTTGCTCACAGCCACATCCAGCCTAGCCTGAAAAACCTCCAGGCATGAGGCTTCCACCACCTCCCTGGGCAACCTGTGCCAGTCTCTCACCACCCTCATGGGGAACAACTTCTTCCTAACATCCAATCTCAATCTACCCATTTCTAATTTTGCTCCATTCCCCCCAGTCCTATTACTCCCTGACACCCTCAAAAGTCCCTCCCCAGCTTTCTTGGAGCCCCCTTCAGAGACTGGAAGGCCACAAGAAGGTCTCCTGGGAGCCTTTTCTTCTCCAGACTGAACAGCCCCAACTCTCTCAGTCTGTCTCCATAGCAGAGCAGCTCCAGCCCTCTGCTCATCCTCATGGCCCTTCTCTGGACACCTTCCAGCACCTCCAGATCCTTCCTGGAACAGAGGCTCCCGAACTGGACATGCAGCTGATAGTGCTTGGGATTGCCCTGACCCAGCGGCAAGACTTTGCACTTGGTCTGTTGAACCTCATGAGGTTGTCATGGGCCCAGCTCTGCAGCCTGCCCAGGTCCTTCTGGATGGATCCCTTCCTCCAGCTGTCAGTCACACCACAGAGCTTGGTGCTGTCAGCAAACTTGCTGAGGGTTCTCATCTACTCTTACAAGACTTTTTGGATGATTTATCATGAAACAAATGTTCTTGAAACTATCAAGAACGAGCAAGAACACATAGGAAACAATGGATAAAGCTTTAGTGTAAAAGCAGGACTGACACTACAGTAAAATCCATAGGTATAGACAGCATAAACTGTCCCTGAAGATCAGCCTCTGTAAGCCCTATAAGCTGAATTCATTCTTACATTGACTATAAACTCTACCTCCACGACTATGAGAAGTCAAGAAATGTCAGACTAACATGGAAATATGCTTTAAACACTTAAAATAATTCCTATATGCTAAAAGTTGCTTGGGTTGTTCTCTTTGAGCAAGAGAGAGCCCTCGTAATGAAAACTGCGAAGCAACCGGACACAGAAATGCCAGGTTCAAACTTGACAGGACACGAAGAGGCCAAGAGACACTGGGAGATAACAAACCTTTAAAAAAGTGAACAGATTGTTACTGGTTTCTCATATAAAACACCAAACAGAACATGATTCTTCTGAAGGCAGCACTGTTAAGAGTATCTTACAATGAATCACCCTGTTGGGTTTTTTCCCCCCCTCTTCTTGCCTCCATTTCAGAGGGTTAAAACGAAACAAAAACCACCCAAACCAACAACTTGGATAACAAGATCAGAAGGAAGTTGACAGGTACTTATTGCAGAATCTGAACCTAGCTACTGTAACTATGGAGAGAGAGCTACAGCCCACACAAGAAACAACTCCTATTACAAAGGGGATTTTAAACAAGCGTGCCTCTGTAGTCTAATCGCTGAGTGAAGTCCACATTACGCTTAATTCAGGACTAATTTTTCTGTGCTTGGTTGTAGTTAGAGACATAAAAATAACACTATCATAACTAAAAGAAACCTCACACAAGCTGAAAAATTATTCCCAAATTGTCAGCTGTGCATCATCTACGATGACAACGTGAAGGGACTTGGCAGGTCAGAAGTTACCTCCCCTCCGAACAGCAAGGTTTGGGCATCAGGCTCGTAACCAAGTACAAACCTTTCTGCGCGCAAGGAAGATCTCCTACTTAACAGTCTGGAAAAATTAACAGATTTACCACAAGCACCAGCATGATCACTCTCCAAAAGAAGCAGTGCAGAAGTGATAGCTAGCAGGTTATTAAGCCAGCTTTGAGCTACTCCCCCATACTCTTCCTACCCTTGGTGGCTGGGCGCTGCTATGATGCAAACACCTCGACAATTTAAGACTGTAGCAACCTGTTCTGTGCTCTCGTGTCTTAATATGCTCCACAGGCTGTGGCCCCAGCTCCCACACACAACCTGTGTTACCACTCACCAAAAAAGATCCCAACAACGCAGCCTTAGTGCTCTCTATCAAGTTCTAAGGCAAAGGAATCCAGCGGTGGTAGGTTTTACATCCCTTTTTCATCACGTCTTGCTGTTTGAAAGGATGTCATAACAAGGAGGACAGTCCATGCCAAATGTAACAGGATCCTTTACCAAATCAGGTACTGTGAGCATGCCACCAGGAGTCCAGACAGAATGTTTCACATAAACTATTGCAGAAACTCCCACGAAGGAAGGTACTTTTTAGCCAAGAAATAAAATCCTGCAGAACCCACGGGAAACATTAAACCAGCAATAACTGTCCTTAATCAGTTAGAAAGAGTTAAGCCTTCAGGGAAACACACTTGTGAAGGCTTTCTCAGCATCTTAATTACTACTGAGGGATCAATACAGCAGAGCCCTACAGCAGTGACATCAAATTAAAACTTCTGTTGAATACCACATACTGCTATGCTTGCAAACTGAGGAGATGCATTGGAATAGGTTGCCCAGGGAGGTGGTGCACTCACCATACCTGGAGGTGCTCCAAAACACGTAGGCATGGCACCTGGGAGATGGTTTAATGGCCATGGTGGTGCTGGCATTTGGACCCAATGATCTTAGAGGACTTTTCCAACTGAAACAATTCTATGAATCTATAATACCCAAGTATAATGTCAGTAAAATAGTTCCACCACTGTACACAACTTAGTCCTTGAAAGAGCTGCAGAATAACACTGGTATTAGCCAGCCTTCAGGGAACTTTGCTTAATTCATCTGTACTTGTCCTGGATAAAGCAAAAGACCACATGAATTCTTCATTAAGAATTAGAAGCTTCCCTTGCTCTTCAGCAACAGCAACACCTACAGAACTCAACAAACTCTATGTGCAAGCAACCAAGACAATTTCCCTTATCTTACCTCCAAAGCAGCACCCTCCCCAGGGAGAAGCAAGACCAATACAGCAGAACACGTTACTTTTGTGCTACGTGGTGGAATTAGGCTGCAGCACCCAACCTTCCTCACCCAGAGAGAATGAGGCCAAAAACCAGGTTATCCCCCTTCCAAGTCGGAGCAGCCTCAAAGTAAAAGTGCACCTAAAAAGCAGGCTGCATCAACTGTCATACCTAACTACAGTCTAATTTCAGCTGCCTTTTTTATCAGGAGCTTGCAGGTACTCCACAGTGCACACCCTGTGCTCCCAGGGGAGAAGTATGCACAGGAAATCCAGCCTTCCAGGAAGCTGGTCACATCATGGTCCTTCCCCACCACATGCAGCCTTCCCATGGTGCTGCCCAGAAAAGGGTGGGCTCCTCTTTCCTGTACAAAGCTCTATGTGAATTTTAGACAAACTACTTTCAGTCACTTAAGCAATAAATTCCAATGACAGCTGACAAACCAAGTCCTCTTTCATGGAAGGCAAGGAAAAAGAGGGAGTCCAAACTCTGAGGAAGAACAGGTGCTAAGCTTTTGGGATGACAGAATTGAATCCCACTCCAAATAGATATGCCTGCCCTAGAAGGGATCAGGTCTACTGGAATTATTACATAGCTATAGCTCTTTATTTTACAACATGCCACTTTGCTCCTGCCTCTGCAGAAACTATTAACCTGTGAATTCACGGCTTACCCTTGGGGCTTCTTTTTGCCCTCAAATTCCCCTCACATTCAATTGTTAAGGCACATTGGAAAAGCTGCACTATCTGTAAATGAGCTCTCCCCCTGCACGTCTTAGAAGGTCATATTTTAAAGCCATTTCAACCTCCACTAAGCTAGCTGACACCTGACTGTAAATTTCAGATCTAATTTAGAAGTAAGAGACACAAACACACAGAGCGTGTTTACAATGCAGGATACTGCAGCAGAATATACACTGCCCTGCTGCAATATCATGCACTGCATCTATAGCCCACAGATAGAAGAACAGTATATCCAGTTTCTTCCTTTGTGCTAAAGGCCTAGCTCCAAAATATGCTAAAACAAGTCTTTAACAAGACTGACATCTGAACCCAACATTACATACAGAACTAATAATCCAATGAAAATGTTTTTTCCACTTCTGCAAGAACTTTAAGAAGCCTAACTGATTTCAAGCTTATTTTTCCACACACCCAAACATAAAACAAAATCCTTCAGTGGCACTGTCAAGAGATGAAGATGGGGTGGTGTGATGTGTGTGCACAGTGGAAGAAGGAGGGGGGAGAAGGAGAACAAGAATGTTAGCAGCAATGTAAATCTTCCACCCCTGTTCCTTTAAACTTTGCCCTTCCAAACTCTAGACTGACTACAGGTAAAAAGAAAGGGAGAGTAAGCTCATAATGATCTTGATTGAAGTTTCAGTATATAGTAAACTATATACAGTATAAAAGACATTGAAAACACCATGTGGACTTCACACAGCATTCATCTCTTATTCTAACAATAGAGTTAAATCAAACGTCATCCCTTCCTACCAATCACTTGGAGTACAGTAACTCACAGACCAAGCCATCTAACCAAGTTAAGGTGTAACTTCTAATACAGAGCTCCCTGGGAAGAATGAAGCAATCCTAACTTGATTAGAGCAGGAAAAACACATAAAAGCTCTCTATGAAGTGACAGGCTAGCCTGAAGTCAGGTAACTGCTGTGGTAACATGCTGACAGGCTTAACCACAACACACGTTCATCCTTCCACTTCAGTTCACAACCGAAAGTAAACCTTTACAGGGGAGCAAGTGATGACTTATACACAGGAAACAGAGCAAAGAGTGGTAAGAGCTTCGTATCTTCTGTTGAGGAGGGGATTCTATCCACTAATACCGGGTAACTTGGTAGAGCCTCACATCCTTGAAAGAAAATCTCAACGGGAAGAAGGGTAAAAAACCGAGGTGGTGGATTTAAGAAACACACTGTGTAACAAGAATGTCCTAATTACCTTACTTAACCATTTGGGGAAGATTTCTACCCGATCAACCTACATCTCGTAAACGTGAAGATTTTTTAACTTAATTCTGTTTGCTTGGGGTGTCTTTTGTTTTTTACACCTGAACAACTTCTAAACTTAAGAACGAGAAGCCAGCCCGTTAGAGATACTTTTCTTTTACTTTCTGGCTATCGAGTCCAATATAGTGCGGAAGCTTTTGGCCTTCTAGAGAAGAAAAAACTGTTCAGGCAAACCCGCATTATCTCCGGATTGCCACAGCCTTTCCTTATTTGGCTAACGTTTTGAGATTCCAATCAGAATGCTATGAAGTTCAACATGCACAAAGCATCCATTTTGAGGAAACTTCACAGCTAGTTTCCCTTCCATTGCCCCCCTACCCCAAGAGAAAGTTACCTCCCTCGGCACCAACTCCCCTCCCACGTATCCACACCAGAACAAAGCAATATGGATTCGGTTTTTAACCGCTCTCCAACGCACGGGAGCAAAATGCAAGAACCCCGCTCCCATGAAAGTTCAGCTCCCACACTGCGGCAGAAGCCGTCAGTGAAGAAAGAAAGCAAGCTTTTATTGATACGCGTTTCTATATTCGGAACAAAACACTGGCTCCCCTTAGAAACCGGAGAGGAATAGCTGATCCATCTCTCCACACGGCCGCCCGCACACTCCAGCGGGGTTTAATCGGCTTAACCGCTGCGAAAACGGGGAGACGCGGGGAGCAGGAAACTGCTGCCGGGATCCCGGGCAAGAGGCTGCCGGACGAAGCGACCCTGGAGGCGAGTCCGCTTCCCTCACCTGCCGGCGACCGCCCCTCCGCCGGAGGGCACTTGTCGCGGTCCCCGCAGCCGCCTCCCCGGCAGCGCGGGGCAGAGCCCGCTGCCCCCGTCCCTCCCGAGGGAGGCGCTGCCAGCAGGGGAAGCGAGGCGAGCGGGGAAAGCGAAAGAGGGTCACCGGCACCTCCTCCCCGGCCAAGGAGAGGCCCAACCGCCCCCTTCCGACAACCGGCCTGCGGGGAGGCAGCGCAGCCTTTTGCCTCTCCAGCCCAGCCGGCCCAGGCCGCTCCCCCGTCGCTTCCTCCGGCCGGCCGCCCCCGAGCCTGACCTCGGTCGCCACCGCCTCCCGCCCCGCGATCCCGGCCCCTCCCCGCCCCGACACCCCCCAGCGGAGGGGAGAGCAGCCGCCTCCGGCCCCTTCCTCCTCCATCTCCTCCCGAGGTGGGGGGGGGGGGCACTTCGCCGGCCGGCCTCACCCCCTTCCCCGCCTGCCCAAAGCCCCCTAGCTCGGCCAGGCCCCTCCCGTAGGAAACGGCTCCGAACCAACCTGGTGGAGCGCGGTGAGCCCGTCCACATTGGCGTAGTTGATATCGGCGCCCCGCTCCAGCAGCCGCAGCACCTCCTCGGTGTCCCCGCTGGAGCAGGCGGCCAGGAAGACGGCGCCGTCGTCGAACTTCACCTTGGTCTTTTTGCGCTTGACCACAGGCGGCTCCCGGTCAGTCTCAGAGCCGATCCAGCGCTTCAGTTGCTCGTTCCGCTTTTGCTTGGCGTCCGCCATCTTCATACCCCGCTCCTGCCTGGCCCCCTTAGCTAACGCCGCACCGAGGATAGACTTTATACCGCCAGTATCCCACAGCGCACCGCGGCCCGCACTCACCCTCGCTCGATCGCTCACCCACCCAGATGGAGGGCGCAGGGCGGGAGGGAGCCGAAGGGGCGGGGCGGCGGCGGCGGCTCGTTAGCATAACCGCGCGAGATTCCCCGCTGGCGGAGGCCGCGGTACGAGGGCGGGCACGGGCGCGCGAGCGAGCGACGCGGGGCGGGCGGGAGCGGCGGCGGCGTGCCCGGCAGGGCGGAGCGGCGCGGCGCGGCGCAGGGGTGCGGGGGGCTGGGGGCTGGGTGTTGCTGCGGACGCTTCTGTGCTGGCCGGGGCGAGACTGGGTTGATTTGCCTCATCTCGGGCCCGTGAGTTCAAGAGTTCAGATGAAGGGTCACCGGCTTCCCGTGCACTGCCGAGGCGGAAATTCCCGCGGCCGCGGGGGGAGAGCCCGGCCGGGAGACGTCCAGCGACGCGGTGCCGCGCAGCACCCGCTGCCTGCCCGCACCTCGCCTCGGGGGGCGGCTGGGGCACCGGGCGGCCTTCTGCGCTCTTTGCCTGCTGTCAAGGCTGAGAAAAAGGCGCTGGAAAAGCGATGAGAGCTTTGCCCGGCCAGCGGCCGCCGCGCAAGGGTGGGGACCTACTGCTCCAGAAAGAAGTGTGCGGGGACAGTAGGGTTCATTGGGGCACCTGGGGTAGGCCTGAAACCCCACCACCTAGGCCAGGCTTCAGGCGTGGGGCTCCCGGGGGCTCCTGCAGCTGGAAGCACGGTGTAGTAGTTTTAGGTTATGCTTTTCCACGTAAACTTTCCAACACTTTCCAATGCATTTGTGCGAGTGTCACTCTTTTGTCCCTCCCGGGGCAATAGAGGGTCTGTCCGGCGTTAAAACCAGGACACACGGTGCTCTCCCACTGCCGCCGAGCAGCTTTGTTAGAGCTACTCTCTGCCTGTCACTGCCAGGCGCTTCCGTGTCACATGCGGCATCAGCGTCTCTGCCTGCGCTGGCGATCGGGGCAAATGCAGCGGCTTGGGAGGAAGAAGGAAAGAAAGGAGGCAACTTGCTACTGAGGAGTCTTTCTTTGGGTTAGATTTATACAGGTTAGGGCAGCTTGCTGCACAAAAGTGTCATCTCCCATTTGCCCTCCTGCCTGGCAGTGGACAAATCATAGAGTCACAGAATGTTAGGAGACCATCCAGTCCAAACCCCTGCCAGAGCAGGATCACCTAGAGCAGATCACACAGGAACACATTCAAGCAGGGCTTGGATATCTCCAGAGAGGGAGAATCCACAACCCCGCTGGGCAGCCTGTTCCAATGTTCTGTCACCCTCACGGTGAAATAATTCTTCCTTCTGTTTCCATGGAACCTCCTCTGCCTCACCTTCCACCACTGCCCCTTGTGCTGGCATTGGGCATCACCCAGCAGAGCCTGGCTCCAGCCTCTGGGCACTCACCCTGCACATCTTTATCAACATGAAGGAGGTCACCCTTTAGTCTCTTCTCCGAGCTTAAAGTTCACTTGCATTATCTGAAAACCTGACGTAGCACGTCCATCTTCTCTGTTGGGAGAAAACAAGTAGTTACAAAGCATACAGCAGTTGATGTGAAGACTATGTGCATTTGCTTACAACTGCAACTTCTAAGAAACCAACTATTACACCTAGTCAAGTTTTTTCCACGTGCACCATTTTAGCTAAGAGTTGTGCTTCAAATGGAATCGTTTCAGGGCCTAAATGTGGTTTTAATTGGGGAAAAAAAAAAAAAGTTTTTTAACTAATGATGGGAAACACAGGTTTGAGAGACTAACCAAACTATCACAGAACCACAGAAACATTCAAGTTGGAAAAGACTTGCAGGATCACCAAGTCCAAACCAGAACCCCACTCTACAAGGGTCACCCCTAAACCATAGCCCCAAGCACCACGGCCAAACCACCTTTAAACACATCCAGGCTTGGTGACTCAACCACCTCCCTGGGCAGCACATTCCAATCCCTGACCACTCTTTCTGTGGAATTTTTTTTTTTCCCTAATGTCCAGTCTAAACCTTCCCAGTAGCAGCTTGAGGCCATTTCCTCTTGTTCTGTCACTAATTGCCTGTGAGAAGAGACCAGCACCAGCCTCTTTACAACCTCCTTTCAGGTAGTCGTCGAGAGCAATGAGGTCTCCCCTCAGCCTGCTCTTCCAAACTAAACAGCCTCAGCTCCTTCAGTCACTCCTCATAAGATTTACTCTCTGGAGGGGAGTGGCAGAACAGAGAGCAAAACACTTGCAACAACAGCAGGTTATTCGAAAAATTGTACCAACTATGCACTTCAAATTTGGCATGGTTTGTGCTTTTCTCACTACAACAGGTCAGTCTCACAGTCTGCTTAGGCTTGTTACTTCCATTTTTATTGGTAAAAACATCAGCAGCCTTTCACAAGAAGCACTTGCAAGGTACCTGGAGATACTTGCATAGTGGCCATCAGATTTAGTCATGCAGAAGCGTATGAGATAACAACATACTGACAGTTTGCAGGTGCGGTGTGGTTGTGAACAAAAGACAACATCTTGCGGTCAAGACAAAAGGTTTGCCAGAGAAGGTTCTGCAGGCTAAGCACATGGATGAACAACTACCTGGCACCTGATTTATAGCTTCCTATTGACAGCCTGTGTGACTATCCACAGGTACAGGTCAGGCTCCTGGGCTTGAAAGTATTTCTTCCTCTTCACAATGGACTTCAGAAGCAGTCTTTGCAGTTGTGCTATGTTGTAGCACTGGCACCATCAGCCCAGTATGGGCAGTTGCCAGCTGGGGGGCTTGGCTGTGTAGATGCACTCACATGTAAGGAGAAGATCTGTGCAGGCTCCAGCTGCCTGCTGTGCTCTTGTCCTTATGGATGGACCTCGGTCTTGTCCTCATGGGCGGACTTCCCTGTGGATAGATTCTCAGTCCACTGCCACTTTCTAAGGAGCTAAAAACTATAAGCCCAAAAAAAGTAAGCTGATGAAAGCTGAGTTCTCCTTCCCCAGATGTCTCCCATATTTTACTTGTATGCTCCCCAACATGCTGCTTCTCTCTTTCTCTCAGCTGGCTGTCTACAATTTTGTCTCTTCAACAAGACCACATAGATGGAAGACCATAATACACTGATTTCAGCAGGCAACACTTAAACCCAGTGCTTTATTAGCAGCAGAGTCATTCTGGGCAAGTTGATAGGCACTCAAAACACACTCTCTTAGGAATGTCACTGTCAGGGAGCAAGTTTTTAGATTTCCATCAGAGCTCCAGTCCCCTCTCCTTCACTTCATTTCATTACTCCAGATCAGCTTTTTATTTCTGTACACAGATCCTCCTTTAACTCCTTCAGATCAGTCTCTTTGGCTTGTTACAAAATGGAGAGGTTTTGCAGTTTGGAAAGCAAGCTCCTTTCTGTGTCATACAGTCCACTCTTAAAGACCAGATCTCATACTTTCCTTTTGCTCTTTTCTCCAGGGTATTTTTTACTGATTCAGTCCCAGCTTTTCAGAGAACTTCAGCAAACATCTCTCCTAAAGCTCTAGCTATTTGTGTATTCCACATTCTTGACTTTTATTTTTCCTTGACATTTTCATATTATTGTTTTCTGGGAGTTGCACCTCATTTGAGAGTCATATTTGAGGTTTTCTGCAGGCTCCACAAGCAATGTGCAGCCAGCTGAAATTCGGATATTCCATACACACACACACACACACACATATATGTGCCTTTTCTGGATAGCTCTGTGCTCTGCAGTAAATCATCTGTAGCCCTTGAATATGATCTAGCAAAGCAATTGACCTTCCTTAAGCAAAAAAGGTAGAGCTGTCTATTTTTGTCAGCTTGGTGAATAGAGTAAGAATAAGAATAAGAATAAGAATAAGAATAGAATAGAATAGAATAGAATAGAATAGAATAGAATAGAATAGAATAGAATAGAATAGAATAGACCAGGTTGGAAGAGACCTTCAAGATCATCACATCCAACCTATCACCCAACACCACCTAATCAACTAAACCATGGCACCAAGCACCCCATCAAGTCTCCTCCTGAACACCTCCAATGATGGTGACTCCACCACCTCCCCGGGCAGCCCACTCCAATGGGCAATCACTCTCTCTGTGTAGAACTTCCTCCTAACCTCCAGCCTAAACCTCCCCTGGTGCAGCTTGAGACTGTGTCCTCTTGTTCTGGTGCTGGTTGCCTGGGAGAAGAGACCAACCTCCGCCTGTCTACAACCTCCCTTCAGGTAGTTGTAGAGAGCAATAAGGTCACCCCTGAGTCTTCTTCTCTCCAGGCTAAGCAGCCCCAGCTCCGTCTGTCTCTCCTCATAGGGCTTGTGTTCCAAACCCCTCACCAACTTCATTGCCCTTAATCACTGCAGTTGTTCACATTGCCTGTATTCAGCAAAATTCAAGAAGGGAGTAATAATAATCACAGAATCACCAAGGTTGGAAGAGACCTCAAAGAATATCAAGTCCAGTCTGTCACCACAGACCCCATGACTAGACCATGGCACCAAGTGCCACATCCAATCCCCTCTTGAACACCTCCAGGGATGGTGACTCCACCACCTCCCTGGGCAGCACATTCCAATGGCGAATGACTCTCAGTGAAGAACTTTCTCCTCACCTCCAGCCTAAACTTCCCCTGGCGCAGCTTAAGGCTGTGTCCTCTTGTTCTGGTGCTGGTTGCTTGAGATAAGAGACCAACTCCCTCCTGGCTACAACCACCCTTCAGGTAGTTGTAGAGAGCGATAAGGTCTCCCCTGAGCCTCCTCTTCTCCAGGCTAAACAACCCCAGCTCCCTCAGCCTCTCCTCACAGGGCTGTGCTCAAGGCCTCTCCCCAGCGTTGTTGCCCTTCTCTGGACACGTTCAAGAGTCTGTATGTCCTTCTTAAACTGAGGGGAATAAAAATAATAGTAATAAAAGTAATAGTGACAAAAGTAAATAATAATAATTTTTATAAACCTTTTTTTTAAATTATCTGCATTTTCCTATTTCATCTCTCACATCAAAGTTTGTAACTTCGACACAAAAGCAACACCAAGCCATACTCTTTAGTCCATCCTACCAGTTTAATGTCATTTGATGTCACTGTAAATTCAGCATAGCTGAGAGGAGATGAGACTGTCTACAGCTTGTGACTCAGGACTAACTGAGATAAACATATACAGTTACCAAAAATATCTGGTATTCTTTTCCAATTATCTACCTAACTGTGGCCTTCCAGTATCTGAAGGGGGCCCACAAGAAGGCTGAGGAGGGACTTCTCAGGATATCAGGTAGTGATAGGACTAGGGGGAATGGAATGAAGCTGGAGGTGGGGAGATTCAGGCTGGACATGAGGAGGAAGTTCTTCAGCACTAGAGTGGTGAAGCCCTGGAATGGGTTGTCCAGGGAGGTGGTTGAGGCCCCATGCCTGGAAGTGTTTAAGCCCAGGCTGGATGCGGCTCTGGCCAGCCTGATCTAGTGTGAGGTGTCCCTGCCCATGGCAGGGGGGTTGGAACCAGATGATCCTTGTGGTCCCTTCCAACCCTGACTGATACTATGATACCATGGAGGCTAAATTTCATCAGTTTGGAAGGTCAGACCAAATTCTGAAGACCACCTTGAAAGTGAGCATAAGATTTGTCCTAAAACAGCCATTACTGCAAGACAGTATCACAAGACTGAGTCAGAGAACTGCATAAATGTCTGTGTCTGTTTACGATAATAGCAGTGTGCTAGCAACAGACAATTAGCATTTTCTTGGTTGCACCCTATGACAGGACAAGGGGCAGTGGATATAAACTACAGCACAGGAGGTTCCACCACAACATGAGGAAGAACTTCTTTATTGTGGGGATCACAGAGCACTGGAACAGGCTGCCCAGAGAGATTGTGGAGTCTCCTTTTCTGGAGGCTTTCATGACTTATCTGGATGCACTCCTATGTGACCTGGACTAGGGAGGTTGGACTCAGAATCACAGAAACATTCAGGTTGGAAAAGACCCTCAGGATCACCAAGTTGAACCCAGAATCTACTCTACAAGGGTCACCCCTAAACCATAGCCCCAAGCACCACATCCAAACCACCTTTAAACACACCCAGGGTTGGCAACTCAGCCACCTCCCTGGACAGCACATTCCAGTGCCTGACCACTCTTAAACCTGATGATCTCCAGAGGTTCCTTCCAACTCCTATCATCCTGTGATTTTAGGTACCAGTTGTGTTCAACTTCAGGGCACACTGTGTGGACCAGACTGTTTCGGTATGTCTCTACGAGACTGCCCCCCACGCTAGAGATGCTGCAAAATCCTGTGGATATACATAGCACTAAAGGTGATCAAATGCCTTATTTTCCATGTGCAACCACCAGCAGTAAATTCAGAAGGAACTGTGTTTCTCTAGAGAAAACCATCTAAGCTTTTGCAGAGATAGTATCTATGGCTGTCTGTCTTTTCGGTGAATTTAATGACACATGTCAAGCGAGCCATACAATGATGTAGTGGTCAGATTGTTATCAGAGTGCTTTCTGGTTTTCCACTTTTTCTTAAGAGCATTGCACCTATTCACCTATGTCACAGAAGTAAACAGATGAAGCTTTTGCATTACTCAAAATAGTTCCTGGGATGCAAGGGTTTTTTTTGTTCTGACCTCCTAAGGATGGTTGTTGTCTTCTCTTTCATCTTGAACACAGAATCACAGAATCACCAAGGTTGGACGAGACCTCAAAGGTCATCAAGTCCAACCTGTCACCACAGACCTCATGACTACACCATGGCACCAAGTACCACATCCAATCCCCTCTTGAACACCTCCAGGGATGGTGACTTCACCACCTCCCTGGGCAGCACATTCCAATGACGAACAACTCTCTCGGTGAAGAACTTGCTCATCACCTCCAGCCTAAACTTCCCCTGGTGCAGCTTGAGACTGTGTCCTCTTGTTCTGGTGCTGGTTACTTGAGAGAAGAGACCAACTCCCTCCTGGCTACAACCACTCTTCAGGTAGTTGTAGAGAGCAAGAAGGTCTCCCCTGAGCCTCCTCTTCTCCAGGCTAAACAATCCCAGTTCCCTCAGCCTCTCCTCACAGGGCTTGTGCTCCAGACCCCTCCCCAGCCTCGTTGTCCTTCTCTGGACATGTTCAAGTGTCTCAATGTCCTTCCTAAACTGAGGAGTCCAGAACTGGACACAGGACTCAAGGTGTGGCCTAACCAGTACAGACACAGTGGGGCTTCTAAAAATTCGATGCTAACATTTTTCTCTCCCCAGTGAAGAAGAAAAGTAGTATCTCAAAGTTAGTTTCTTCAACTCTGCCTCTGGGAAAAATGGATAATTTTAAGAGAGAGGGACAAATACTGTATGCATTGATAAAAAGCTTCCTAACAAATCTTCCAGGTTTTTATCAAGTATCCTTTGCAGCCATGGTTTAGTTAGTCAGGAGGTGCTGGGTGACAGGTTGGACTTGATGATCTCTGAGGTCTTTTCCTACCTTATTGATTCTATGATTCTATGATCATAGACTCTAAAAGGGGAGATGGGCTAAGAAAATATGAAAGCCTTTTTTAGCATTGAAAGGCCTTGATGGGGATACTTGCCATAGGAGTAAGAAGGCATTTCTATCACTTTATTTGTTAGTCACAGTCCTTGCTATTTTAAAAATCTGGTGTTTTCTCTACTCTGGTTGTGTGACAAACCCACACAAGCAAAAGTGAAAACTCTGGTACATTCCTTATCCAGAAAAAAAAAAGAGAGACTAAAAGATGATGTGCAAAGCACCATCAAAAGTGTAAATTAAATGATGGAAGAAGCAGACTTTGACAAAGAAGCTCTCTGACAGTGTCCATCCGGAGCAAGATCCTTGCGCAGAAAACCTCACAGTTCAAGGTGGGTTGCTTTTCTGATGCTGCATAAACCTGAGTCACCAAACCCAAACTAAAACTACCATAGCAACCAGGGCACACGTTACAAACTCTGCAGTTCTGAATCAGGTTTGCCAGGCTGCATCCTCCCAATGTCTTCCGTGAGCTTTACACAGATTGCCCTCTCCATATTCTTGGATGGCAACGCCAGGCTTAACATTTAAACTTGATTCCCATAGAGATGCTTTCACATACTTCTACGCATACCCATCTGTTAAAGCAGCATTTGGTGTACTGACAATTTCAGCAGTGCATGGGTTAGGCTAAAAATAGTTGTCTTGGTGAGAGAAAAATATCTCTGTGTCCTTCAGCATCAGGGAAATGCACTTATTTAGAAAACTGGCTTTATAAAACCACTCCTTTTTCAATTAAAGTTTCACCTGGTCACTTCATGAAAAAAACAGAACTGAGCCCTGTGTTGTGTAGCAGAAATACAGCAGAAATCTCTGCTGCTATCTAGTCTCTGCAGTTCTGGGAGTGCTGTGTGTGTATATAGAATCATAGAAGCAATAAGGCTGGAAAAGACCTCAGAGATCATTACATCCAACCTATCACCCAACACCTCCTGACAACTAAACCATGGCGCTAAGTGCCACACCAATCCTTTTAGAACACCTCCAGGGATGGTGACTCCACCACCTCCCTGGGCAGCACATTCCAATGGCCAATTCCTCTTTCTGGGAAGAACTTTCTCCTCACCTCCAGCCTAAACTTCCCCTGGCACAGCTTGAGACTGTGTCCTCTTGCTCTGTTGGTGGTTGCATACATCCAAAGGTCCCCAACACTTCCCTTCTCCCCACCTGAGGGTATACCCAAAACCCCCAGGGCTCTTTCTCCCCTCTCCACTGCTAGGGTAGTCTCAGGCTGGCCAGGTCTGAGAATGCTCCCCTCCTTCCCACCCCTTCCCCTCTGCTTCTCCTCCTGGCATTAGGCCTAGCCAGGCCCTAAGAGCCTTGAGGTACTCCCCCACTGTTACCCAAAAGGGAGCATCTCCCATGGGAGCAGAGAGGGAAGAAAGATGCAGAGAGTGACTTTGCAGAAGGATTTATGGGATGCAGGATTTATAGGTATGGAATAGGCTGCTTCCTGTGTCCACCTACTGGGTTGGACACTTGGGACACCTGAGGTGTAGCTTATGTGGCAGTCCAGGAAGCACCCAGCCTAAACTGCCACACCTTGCACTTCCAACTGCTTATAGCCCCAAAAGACTTTCAGAAGCAGCTGTCTCTTTTGACGTGTCTCATCAGATGCATTCTTTTTAATGTCTATTGAGAGGGTAAAGGCTGTAATTACAGTATCATGGAATCACAGAATCACTGTGGTTGGAAGACACTTAAAGATCATCAGGTCTTTACTATGAGGGTAGTGGAACACTGGAACAAGTTGCCCCATATATGGATGTGTAGGCACAGTGTTAGACGTTCTGCCATGACAGCTGGCCCCTTGCTGTGGCAAACAAGTCACTTGGCTTTGTTGCCCTGTGCAAAAGGCCACACCACCTTCCCATAGCTTTTATGAACCTCTGCTCAGCATTCCTGCAGGTGAAGTGTTTCTCTGTCACCGCTGTGTGTGGCTCAAGTCAAGGACTGTACTGTTGAACCCTGCAATTTAAATACTGAGGGGGACGGGAATGACCTGTCCTTCTGCAATGTATGCAAGACGTTCCCTCTGAGCTGCATTCTGAACATATCACAGCTGAGAAACATATTTCCAGGGCTGCAGGAAGACAGCTTGCACAAAGAGCAATGAAAGAAATCCTGTTCCAGCTTCTCGCTCCCAATGCAAATACCGACAGCCACGGCACTTAGGCTTCTGCCTTTCTGCTGTTTGCTTTGATCTATGGAAGTGTCTGTTCCCTAACGTGAAATTTACAAATCCTGTGATTTCTGGGACTGAACAGGCATGTGCCCTGCTGCCCATGGTCCCCACAGGCTCTGTGTTTAGGAGCCAGCAGAGCACATGACCTAACTGCATGCTCGCATCATGTTTAGTCTTCGCAATGTAGTGACATAAGTAACATACCTAGCTCACTGACAAAAATAATGCCATCCTTTAGCCCATTCAGCCAGCCACCAAGAGGAAAACAGAGTGTTGTGGGTTTACATTTCTTTTGTTTGTTTAAAAAGATGCTTACTTACAAAAATATTCATCACAGCAACTGAAATGAGCAACTGGATGCAGTTTCCTGGCTTAGAAATCACTTTTCCTAGTAGCCCAGTGCCCGAATAAATGCTTCCACTACTGGTTTTCTGTCTCCTGTGTTTGTTACTAGCCTTGTCTTTGCTATGGAAAGTTACTACTTCTTCTGTAGGGAACTCCTCAGGCTACAGCTTAACTGATCAGACTTCATCCCAAACCATCAAGAGATTCACAGAATCACAGAATTAACCAGGCTGGAAAAGACTTTTGAGATCACCAAGTCTAACCTATCATCCAACACCATCTGATCAACTCAACCATGGCACCAAGTAGAAGGTGCTGGGTGATAAGTTGGATTCTTTTCCAACCTGCTATATTCTATTCTATTCTATTCTATTCTATTCTATTCTATTCTATTCTATTCTATTCTATTCTATTCTATTCTAACATCCAGCCTAAACCTCCCCTGGCACAGTTTGAGACTGTGTCCTCTTGTTCTGGTACTGGGTGCCTGGCTATAACCTCCTTTCAGGTAGCTGTAGAGAGCAATGAGGTCTCCCCTGAGCCTCCTCTTCTCCAGGCTAAGCAACCCCAGCTCCCTCAGCCTCTCCTCACAGGGCTGCACTCCAGACCACTCCCCAGCCTCATTGCCCAGAACTGCACACATTTCAGCATCTCAACATCTTTTTTAACCTGAGGGGCCCAGAACTGGACACAGGACTCAAGGTGTGGCCTAACCAGTGCTGAGTCCAGGGCAGAATGACTTCCCTGCTCCTGCTGGCCACAATATTCCTGATACAGGCCAGGATGCCATTGGCCTTCTTGGCCACCTGGGCACACTGCTGGCTCATGTTCAGCTGCTGTCAACCAGTACCCCTAGGTCCCTTTCTGCCTGGCTGCTCTCCAGTCACCCTGTCCCCAGCCTGTAGCACTGCATGGGGTTGTTGTGGCTGAAGTGTAGAACCAAGCACTCAGACTTAAATCTCATGCCCTTGGACTCTGCCCATCTGTTCAGCCCATCAAGGTTGCTCTGCAGAGCCCTCTTACCCTCTAACAGATCAACTCCTGTCTCCAACGTGGTGTCATCTGCAAATTTACTGATGATGGACTCAATCTGCTTGTCCAGATCATCAATAAAGATACTGAACAGGATTGGGCCCAGCACTGATCCCTGGGGGACATGACTAGTGACTGGCTGCCAGCTGGCAGTGGCACCATTCACCACCACTCTCTGGGCACAGCCATCAGCCAGCTCTAAACCGTGCTCAGAGTGAACCTGTGCAGGTTATGGGCTGACAGCTCCGCCAGGACTTTGCTAAGGGAGACAGTGTCAAAGGTTTTGCTGAAGTCATAGAATCATGGAATTGTCAGGGTTGGAAGGAACCTCAAGGATCATCCAGTTCCAACCCCCTGCCATGGGCAGGGACACCTCACACTACAGCAGGTTGCTCACAGACACATCCAGCCTGCCCTTCAAAACCTCCAGGCATGAGGCTTCCACCACCTCCCTGGGCAACCTGTGCCAGTCTCTCACCACCCTCATGGAAAACAACTTCTTCCTAACATCCAATCTCAATCTACCCATTTCTAGTTTTGTTCCTTTCCCCCCAGTCCTATCTCTCCCTGACACCCTCAAAAGTCCCTCCCCAGCTTTCTTGGAGCCCCCTTCAGATCCTGGAAGGCCACAGTTAGGTCTCCTGGGAGCCTTCTCTCCTCCAGGCTGAACAGCCCCTACTTCCTCAGCCTGCCCTCATAGGAAAGCAGCTCCAGCCCTCTGTTCATCTTCTTGGCCCTTCTCTGGACACCTTTCAGTACCTCCAGATCCTTCCTGTAACTGAGGCTCCAGAACTGGACACAGAGCTCCAGGTGGGGTCTCACCAGAGCAGAGTAGAGGAGAAGAATCACCTCCCTCGACCTGCTGGCTATGCTGTCCAGGCAGACCACATCCACAGCCTGCTCCACATCCACCAGGCAGGTCACCTGGTCCTTTGGTGGCCTCCTAATGTTGCTTAGCATGAGGCCATAAGGAACTTGAATTGCTTCATCCTGTCAGTTTGAAAGAACAATTACTTAATTGAGACAATTAATCTAATGCAATGTTAATCTGCATCAGCCACTAATGTAATGTTGAGGAACTCCAGAATCTTTTATGTCTGTACCGTGAATGCACGGAGATGTACACTTCAGGATCTTCTTCAATGGCTTCTGGTTGGACAGGCTTATGATTTTCAGCTCTTAGCTGATGAAATCACATTTTCTAACCACTCCTAAATTGGCTTCCTGGCCTGCAACTCCCCCATTCAGTCATCATTAGAACTCAAAAGGTCCCATTGAAAAGGGACCTGTAAAATTCCTGCTCCTTCAGCAGTCTTCCCCTCTCCAGACTACACAGCCCCAGGGTTCTCAGCCTCTCCTCACCAGGCAGTGCTCCAGTCCCTTCAGCATCCTCATAGCCCTCCCTTGGACTCTCTCCAGCAGATCCCTGTCCCTCCTGAACTGGGGAGCTCAGAACTGGATGCAATATTCCAGGTGAGGTCTCAGCAGGGCAGAGTAGAGGGGGAGGAGGACATCTCTGGATCTGCCGGACACACTCCTAAACACACTTAGGACTATGTTAACCAGAAATAGAAAGTTGGATCTTTTCTGGCCTTGCATCTGGATTCTGGTTTTATATGCAATAAATAACTCTTAAGTTCTTAATTTTGCCTTTCTGAACTCAGTTTGTATTCAAACCTCAAGACTGGACAAAGAATTACAATCACATTAATTCTGCACAGGAATGCATCCAGGTAGGTTTGGAAAGTCTCCAGAGAAAAAGACTCCACAACCTCTCTGGGCAGCCTGCTCCAGGGCTCTGTCACCCTCACTGGAAAGAAATTCCTCCTCATGCTGAGCTGAAACCTTCTCTGCTCAAGTTTGTCTCCAGTGTTCCTTGGCTTATTGCTGTGCACCACCCAAAAGAGCTTGGCCTCCTCCACTTGACCCCCAGCCCTCAGCTATTGATAGACATTGATCAGATCCCCTCTCAGCCTTCTCTTCTCCAGACTAAACAGCCCCAGGGCTCTCAGTCTCTCTTCACAGGGGAGATGCTCAAGTCCCCTAAGCATCCTCCTGGCTCTCCCTTGGACTCTCTCCAGCAGGTCTCTGTCTCTCTTGAGCTGGGGAGCCCAGAACTGGACACAGGATTGCAGCTGTGGTCTGAGCAGGGCAGAGCAGAGGGGAAGGACAACCTCCTTAAATCTGCTGGCCACACTTTTCTTGCTGTACCCCAGGAGCCCATTGGCTCTCTTGGCTACCAGGGCACATTGCTGTCCCATGCAGAACTTGCTGTCCACCAGCACTCCAAGGTCCTTCTCCATGGAGCTGCTTTTCAGCAGGGCAGCCCCTAACCTGTCTTGGTGCCTGTAAATCTTATGATCTTGGTAAAATCACAGTGTTACTCCAAAGAACACAAATGGAGAAGGGTTAATTTCAATATGAGAAGGATATGGCCCTACTCTCTTAGCATTTTACATTTAGATAAGGTTGGAGAAGAGGCCTAACTATTGCAAAAAAAGGAAACAATGTAAAAGATGAATAGCTTAAAGTGCCACTCTGATGTCTTTTCTTCTTCCCCCTGTAATAAGTAGCTAATCCATACTTAAAATTCAAAATCTATGTCCCTGCTTTTCTGCATTGTGCATTTCAGGAGATCCTTCTTGTGGCCTTCCAGTATCTGAAGGGGGCTACAAGAAGGCTGGGGAGGGACTTCTGAGAGTGTCAGGGAGTGATAGGACTGGGAGGAATGGAGCAAAACTAGAAATGGGGAGATTGAGATTGGATGTCAGGAAGAAGTCCTTCCCCATGAGGGTGGTGAGAGACTGGCACAGGTTGCCCAGGGAGGTGGTGGAAACCTCATGCCTGGAGGTTTGGAAGTCCGGGCTGGATGTGTCTGTGAGCAACCTGCTGTAGTGTGAGGTGTCCTTGCCCATGGCAGGGGGGTTGGAACTGGATGATCCTTGAAGTCCCTTCCAACCCTGACAGTCCTGTGATTCTGTGATTCTTACTTCCAATGAGACACTCATCAGTTCCTCCCACAAAACAGGAATATCCTGCAACCATATCCTGCATACAATCACCATCACATAACTCTCACACTTCTTGCTGCAGCAGAAAGAACTAAGGAAAATGCATTTCTTAGTATTTCATATCCAAAACAGATGTAGTAGTTTTAATGTAGTAATTAGTAGTTTTAATGTAGTAGTTTTAAGTTTGTAAGTGATATGTGCATAGGTCACACTAGACACTTGCTTTCTCTAGGCAATGTCTAGATGCATTAATTTATGTTTGTTTAAAACAGTCAAGGCTCCATTTAGGCTCCATTTAGGAGTTCTTACTTGGTTTAGAGAGTTTGCATTTGGACTCACTCATATCCCCCTGAATGCCACAGGAGTTACTGATGCAAATAAATGATTGCCAGTATACTGATGGAGCAGGTCCAGAGGAGGCCACATGAATGATCAAGGGAGTGGAGCAGCTCTGCTACGAAGACAGGCTGAGGGACCTGGGGGTGTTCAGCCTAGAGAAGAGGAGGCTCTGGGAAGACCTAAGAGCAGCCTGCCAGTACCTGAAGGGGGCTACAGGAAGGATGGAGAGAGACTGTTTGCAAAGGCCTGAAGGGACAGGACCAGGGGCAATGGCTTCAAACTAGAGCAGAGCAGATTTAGATTGGATGTTAGGATCTGTGAAGGTGATGGAACACTGGCACAGGTTGCCCAGGGAGGTGGTTGAGGCTCCTTCCCTGGAGATATTCCAGGTGGGGCTGGAGGAGGCCCTGGGCAGCCTGATCCTGCTGGGGATGTCCCTGCTGACTGTGGGGAGGTCGGACTGGATGAGCTTTGGAGGTCCCTTCCAGCCTGGACCATTCTATGGTTCTATGCACAAGATTTGGGTCTCAGTAACAGAAAGAGGTGTTTTGAGGAAGTCCAGCCTCACTGCTGAGACAAATAGCTGCACCTAGTTCACAAAAATGTGCTGGAGACTACAATTAGGTTGACATTCAAATGTAATGAAATGCAGTTGGTACACTTCACCTGGATGGCAGGGTGAGCACAGATCATGTGCTCAGGTAAGCTAAAGCCAGCTTTTAGAAAGTTCAGGAGAAATCTTCTGCTTCAGCACCCTCTGCCCCCCACAGTAGGTTTCTCTCTGCCTGTGTGTCACAAGGGATGCTGCTCAACATCTGGGGAAACAGTTACAGTATCACAGTATAACTAAGGTTGGAAGAGACCCCGAGGATCATCGAGTCCAACCTGTCACCACAGACCTCATGACTAAACCATGGCACCAAGTTGATGCATCTACACAGTACTTAGTATTGAAATTTACTCTATACCCTTAAAAATGAGTATGGGTTTAGGCAGTCTAAATGAGCAAGTACAGGCAGAGATGGATTAGGTTTGTCTGTGCTCCAAGCTGCTGTGCATCATGTCTGCAAATGAAAGAGCTCTCCCTTTCAGCTAATGGAGGTGCACAGCTCCTAGACCAAAGCTGGCTTGTTTCTGCCCAGCTGGGAGCACTAGTGAAACAAGCTGCTGTCTGTCTGCACCTGTCCATGCAGACTGTTATGACGGGACGTGGGTGTTGCAAGCCTCAGAGTGAAGCCCCAGGCAGGAGTCTGGGTGGAGGCAGGAGCCAGGTGATGTAATTAAGGCAATCTGAAATCAGGAACCAAAGACATATAATAGTCATTAGGCTAACAGAGCGAGGCGAGCCTACCTATGGAGGTAAGGTTTGGCACCAGGAAGCCAGGGAGCTTGCACATACCTTGAGATGACTGTAGCTGAACTTCAGATGCAGCCAGGAATCCAGGGAGGAGGATTCATGAGGTGGGTCTAGGAGAAGGAGTGGACGGAGCGGCGTCAAGGGCAGGTGGCTCGGGCCAGAGCTACAACTGAACAGGTGACAGATCCTAATGGTGAAATGAAAGATGAAAACAGAGACTAGACCTAGAGGCAGGGCAGAGAACAGAGTTCAAGCCACTGTGCTTGCTCTCAGGACATCTTTTGTGCACAGCCTGTGCTCTCAGCATCCAATGCCATCTGTCTAGTGGCCATAACACCAGCTTTGGGAGCCAGGTCCCAAAGGGCACAGCACTGGCCAGGTGAGGGAAGAGTCTTCTTCCTTGGCTAGTCAATGCATAATCATACATAGAAGGAGCTACATTCATTAATTTAATTAAGTTAGAGCAGGACTGAAAAGAAATCTGTGCAACATTTGTTTCCACACAATATTAATCAGTATAAATGAGGTGCAATCATGTCATCAGTCCCACTGAAACCCATGAGGCCTACCAGAGATGCATATGCTTACATGTACACTTAGTAAGTAGGCATAGACTTATTAAGGCCTTCAATTCAATATAAGCAGGAGCCTGAATTTTTAAGGGGATGAAAGGCTGTAATAAGCACTGGAACTGGGCATTTCAGTACCTCTAGGGCTGAAGGCGGTGCACGTAGATGGGACAGACTGAGAGCTGGGCAGAGAGGAACCTGATGAGGTTCAACAAGGCTCAGTGCAGAGTCCTGCACCTGGGCAGGAAGAATAAACTGCAGCAGGACAGGTTGGGAGGGGATCTGCTGCAGAGCAGCCCTGTGGAGAAGGACCTGGGAGTGCTGGTGGACAACAAATTCTGCATGTGACAGCAATGTGCTGGTGGCCAAGAAGGCCAATGGAATCCAGGGGTGCACTCAAAGGAGTGTGTCCAGCAGATTGAGGGAGGTTCTTCTCTCCCCTCTGCTCTGCCCTGCTGAGACCTCCCCTGGAACACTGCATCCAGTTCTGGGCTCCCCAGTTCAGGAGGGACAGGGATCTGCTGGAAAGAGTCCAAGGGAGGGCTACAAGGATGCTGAAGGGACTGGAGCACGGCTGGTGATGAGTGGCTGAGAGCCCTGGGGCTGTTTAGTCTGGAGAAGAGAAGACTGAGAGAGGATTTAATAAATATTTATAAATTTCTGAGGGCTGGGGGTCAAGAGGGAGGGCACAGGCTCTGCTCACTTGCACCCTGGCATAGGACAAGGGGCAATGGATAGAAACTCCAGCACAGGAGGTTCCACCTCAACATGAGGAGGAACTTCTTCACTGGGAGGGTCCCAGAGCACTGGAGCAGGCTGCCCAGAGAGGTTGTAGAGTCTCCTTCTCTGGAGAGTTTCAAACACCATCTGGATGTGTTTCTGTGTGACCTGCACTATGGTCCTGCTCTGGCAGTGGGGTTGGACTCTGTGATCTTCAGAGGTCCCTTCCAACCCCTGACATCCTGTGATCCTGTGCTAGCTTTCTGGTATGTGTGGCAGTCATAATAAAACATTCTGCTGCAGAGATGGGTGGTACATCTTTGCACAGTGCCTGTGAAATAACTTCTAGGAGGTTAGTTACAGTATTTATTTTAATCCAGCCAAAGACATATAACAACAATGATGTCCCTGCACCCACTGCTCCCCTGCAGTGCAACAGAACTGGATACAGAATACAGAATAAACCAGGTTGGAAAAGACCTTTGTGTTTTGGGGCTTGTTTGTTTGTTTTCCTTGGTGTGTCTGCTTCTGGCTAGGAAGCTGTGAAGGTTCCACATATCTGTGAGCAGCTGGTCTTCTGCCACGGTGCTGTTGGACACTAGGCCAGCTTTTGGCCATTGTCACGTAGGCAGCACAACAGTTCATCCTCAGCTTGCCTTTAGGCCTGTGAACTGTTAGCAGGACAAACTGCTGTCAGCAATGAGCTGGGATTGTAGGATGGGTTGTTCTTACCTCACTATAAATGTAACTATAAATGTACCTGAGCAAGACTAAGCTAAAGGAATTAACTCTTGAGCTGAGTTGTCCACATTTGTTTGTTTTGATGTTAGGCACAGGTTCTTTACTATGAGGGTGGTGGAAGACTAGAACAGGTTGCCCAGGGAGGTGGTTGGGTCCCCATCCCTGGAGATATTCAAGGTGAGGCTCAACAGGGCTCTGGGCAGCCTGCTCTAGTTGAGAATGTCCCTGCTGACTGTGGAGGGGGTTGGACTAGATAACCTTTGGAGATCCCTTCCAGCCTGGACCATTTTCTGACTCTATGATTCTGTGATGCTGTCAGGCAACTTTTTCCAAATTTTCTTCTTCCACTAACATACCAAAGACTCTAAAATACACTGACAGTAACTTACCTTCTTGATTTGTTGACAGTGGTCATTGTTTATCCCAGTGCAACAAAAAAAAACCCACCAGAGCAACAATTTAAAATCATAGAATCATAGAATTGTCAGGGTTGGAAGGGACCTCAAGGATCAGCCAGTTCCAACCCCCTGCCATGGGCAGGGACACCTCACACTACAGCAGGTTGCTCACAGCCACATCCAGCCTGGCTGCAAAAACCTCCAGGCATGAGGCTTCCACCACCTCCCTGGGCAACCTGTGCCAGTCTCTCACCACCCTCATGGAAAACAACTTCTTCCTCACATCCAATCTCAATCTACCCATTTCTAGTTTTGTTCCTTTCCCCCCAGTCCTATCACTCCCTGACACCCTCAAAAGTCCCTCCCCAGCTTTCTTGTAGCCCCCTTCAGATACTGGAAGGCCACAAGAAGGTCTCCTGGGAGGCTTCCCTTCTCCAGACTGAACAGCCCCAACTCCCTCAGTCTGTCTCCATAGCAGAGCAGCTCCAGCCCTCTGTTCATCTTCGTGGCCCTTCTCTGGACACCTTTCAGCACCTCCAGATCCTTCCTGTAATAGAGGCTCCAGATCTGGACACAGTGCTCCTGCTCACTTTAAATAAGAGTCCTCTAGCTCAGAACAGAGAGGTCTGGCAATGAAGGTATGTGTTAATGCCTTAGTGATGAATGATTTAAAAGAAGTTATTTAACTTGGCTGGTAATAAATGTTATTTTCCTGTAACTTTCAAATTGTAAAGTAAATAGTAGAAACACCTGGTCCTTGTGTAGCCTCTGTATAATTTCACAACTGCTTTACAGAAACTGCTGTGTCTGTTAAATGCTTGTGAACAGCAAAGTTATTGAGAAAGAGCATCCCTATAATGAACAGAGTTTGAGACTCAGTTTGAAACACACAGTTTTGAGGCTCATTGAGCATATAATGAGACTCTTTCAGAAGCACTGGGGATGCTGAACATGAATCAGAGCCCAGTTTTCTTTGCCATATTTTCCTCAGATAATATGTGTGAGGTATCTGAGGTGGGTGGTGTGAAAACAACTCCTCTTTTGTTCTGCTGGTTAAAGTCCTAAATCTACTAAAATATTATAGCAGGTGTTGAGCTGTTAGAGGGCAGAAGAGCTCTGCATGGGACCTTGGCAGGCTGGACAGATGGACAGAGTCCAAAGGCATGAGATTTAACAAGCCAGGAACGACACACTGGCCACAGGAACCCCATGCAGTGCTACAGGCTCGGACAGAGTGGCTGGAGAGCAGCCAGGCAGAAAGGGACCTGGGGGTACTGGTTGACAGCAACTGAACATGATCCAGCAGTGTGTCCAGATGGCCAAGAAGGCCAAGGGCATCCTGGCCTGCATCAGGAATATTGTGGCCAGCAGGAGCAGGGAAGTCATTCTGCCCCTGTGCTCAGCACTGGTTAGGCCACACCTTGAGTCTTGTGTCCAGTTCTGGGCCCCTCAGTTTAGGAAGGACATTGAGACTCTTGAACGTGTCCAGAGAAGGGCAACGAGGCTGGGGAGGTGTCTGGAGCACAGCCCTGTGAGGAGAGGCTGAGGGAGCTGGGAGTTGCTTAGCCTGGAGAAGAGGAGGCTCAGGGGAGACCTCATTGCTGTCTACAACTACCTGAAAGGGAGGTTGTAGCCAGGTGGGGGTTGGTCTCTTCTCCCAGGCAACCAGCACCAGAACAAGAGGACACAGTCTCAAGCTGTGCCAGGTGAGATTTACGCTGGAAGTGAGGAAGAAATTCTTCCCAGAAAGAGAGACTGGCCATGGGAATGTGCTGCCCAGGGAGGTGGTGGAGTCACCATCACTGGAAGTGTTTAGGAAGAGCCTGGATGAGGCACTTGGTGCCATGGTTTAGTTGATTAGCTGGTGTTGGGTGATAGGTTGGATTTGATGATCTCAAAGGTCTTTTCCAACCTGGTTAATTCTGTATTATGTATTATAATACAGTAATTGGCAATAGAGGAAGACCTTGCTTTAAACTATAGTGCATGGAGGTGCTTGCTCACTGCAGGGATTCGGACATCTCTCTTTAGAAAGCGCTAGAGATTTACTTTTGGTGTGAAAAAAGAAGTCTTCTCAGCATTCCAAAGATGAGTTTTATTGCAGAGGAGTTTGTTAAGTCTTTAGGTGGAACCCAACTACTTAAAAAGGAACTGCTGCTGAGGAGGTATTGTTTATGCCTTTGGTGCAGAGAGGCCTTGATTGCTTCTATGGAGTTATGGCAATGGTGACTCAAAATGATTCAGTTCCATCAAAAGAGTCAGGGAACTACTGGAGAGAGCCCAGTGAAGGCTACGAACACGCTGAGGGGCCTGGAGCATCTCTGTGAGAAGCAAAGGCTGAGAGCCCTGGGGCTGTTTAGCTGGGAAAAGGGCAGTCCCAGAGGGGGTCTGATCAATGCTCAGCAAGAGATAAGGGGTGGGGGGCAAGAGGCTGGGGCCAGACTCTTTGCAACAACAGGACAAAGGGCAATGGGCACAAAGTGGAACTCAGGAGTTTCCAACTGAATGTGAAGAGACAATTACTTGGTGTGAGGGTGCTGGAGCCCTGGAGCAGGCTTCTCAGAGAGGTTGTGGAGTCTCTTTCTCTGGAGAGATTCCAAACTTATGTGGACATTGTGATTCTGGGCACGCTGCTGTGGGTGGCCCTGCTTTAGCAGGAGGGTTGGACTAGATGATCTAGACTTGATGATGGAGTCACCGTCCCTGGAGGTGTTCAAGAGGGACTTAGATGTGGCACTTGGTGCCATGATCTAGTCATGAGGTCTGTGGTGACAGGTTGGACTTGATGACCTTTGAGGTCTCTTCCTACCTTGGTGATACTGTGATCTCCAGGGGTCTCTTTCAACCTCCACCATGCTGGGATTCTATGATTTGTTTTCCCTTTCCCCAGAGGCAATGTATGTGGCATTTTATTTACTCTGGGCCAAAACCTGGACTTAAGGCCTTGAGCAGCTGAGTCTAGCTGAGAGGTGTCCCTGCCCATGGCAGGGAAGTTGGAGGAGATGATCATTAAGGTCCCTTCCAACCTAAACCATTCTATGACTGCATTATGAGCAGAGATTAAGAATAATTTCTTTTCCTTTTTTAAAAGACCATTGCCTGAGCTGCCTTCCACTGATTCAAATTTCAACAATCATTCCATGTGGATTTGTAGGTTAAGGCTGTCTTTATTGAATGCTGAAGACTTAAATTAGAGAAGGTTGCAAGAATTCCTATGATCTTGGTGTGTCTTCACTGCTAAGTAGTGTGGACTTTATATCTGCCCTGCAAGTCGGACATAATCCTTTTTCCAGGGGCACCTTCCTGGGCACTCTGTTGAACTGGGAAATGAGATATACCCTGCCTTTCCTTCTCTCATAAAGCAGCCCTTTGGCACCCAGACATTCAGGGACCAGGAGAAAGCCAAGGAAAGAATTCTCTCTGTGTTGTGCTGTCGAAGGAGATCCTTAATAAGGGCTGATCCTGAGGAGTGGTCATATAGTACTGAGATAGGAAGACAGGTTTCCTGATAGATGGAATTAATGTACAAGAGACTGCAGGCTGTAGCCTGCAAAGAGTAGAAGCAGAAGGAGATCTTGTCAGTTTGCTTGGCAGCAGCCTGTTTGCTGGCTTAACTATAGTTTCTATGGTATCACAGTACCACAGGATCCCAGTCCTTTAGAAAGGTTGGAAGGGAGCTCCAGACATCATTGGGCAAAGCCCCCCTGCCAGAAGCAGGATCACCCAGGATGATAAGTAAAGATTAGCATATTGTACATGCTATCAAAATAATCATGAAGTCTGCTAACATCTGGCAATCTGATGTGGCTACTGTTAGATACAGGTAGGCAAGGCCTACCTACCACAATCCTGACAGCAGAGCTACCCTTGGTTTGGCTTTTCCTTCCAGGTTGCATTCTGAAGCGTGGTTGGCAAACCCCAAAACGTTTGCTGGCTGGAAAAACCTCTCTGACACACATTGCCTTTCGATCCTCTTCCATTAGTGTGCATGCCTGGCTGCTCCATTAATCCCCAGTGAAAGCACACCAGTGATGCCTGTGTTCCTACAGCTAGGATTGCTCATCTTATTGACTTGAACTGCATGGCCCAAAGTCACAGCCACTATGTCTCAAAGCTCTCCGCTGTAACTCCCAGTGTGGTTTTAAAAATGCTTCTTTCCCAGTACTTCCACCTCCAAAGCATAAATGTATGGCTTGGTGCAGAACAGAATAGAATTAACCAGGTTGGAAAAGACCTTTGAGATCATCAAGTTCAACCTATCACCCAGCACCATCTAATCAGCTAAACCATGGCACCAAGCGCCCCATCCAGTCTCTTCCTAAACAGCTCCAGTGATGGTGCAGATGTAAAGGATAGAAAAATGCTATTCAAAGTCTGCCTCCTTGACTTCCTCAGGAATGAAGCCCTGAACTTCCTCAGTCCTTGTGGAGAAGAATCAGTGGTAAGTCTAGCTGCAGAGCAACCCCAGGAATAAGGATGAAACTGTGGCAGAATTATCACTCTGAAATACCCCACAGCACAGGCTCTTGATCCATTTCAGATTATTCCACTGACACTTTGGCACCCTGACAAGACCAATATCAGTCAGAATCACAAGTATAGTCAGTTATGTCATCAGCGTTGACATCCAGCAGTCATGTCCTTCATGTGTTCATTATACTGGGATTTGCTGAACTATTCTGAATGAGTCATCTAAAGCAAATTAAATACTTCTAAGAATATCCTTATGGAAAACTTGAAAGAGTTTTTCTCGTCTAAGGTTTTCTCCTTGCTCATGAGATACTTCTCAGTGGCTTTCCTGTGCTGTACTTCACAGGCTCACAGGATGTTAGGGATTGGAAGGGACCTTGGGAGATCAAGTAGTCCAATCCCCCTGCCAGAGCAGGACCAGAGCAGGTCACACAGGAATGCACCCAGATGGGGATTGAAAGTCTTCAGAGAAAGAGACTCCACAACCTCCATGGGCAGCCTGCTCCAGCACTCTGTGAGCCACCCAGGGAAGAAGTCCCTCCTCATGTTGAGGTGGAACCTCCTGTGCTAGAGTTTGTATCCATTGCCCCTTGGGTGCAACTGAGCAGAGCCTGTGCCCTCCCTCTTGACCCCCAGCCCTCAGATATTGGTAAACATTTATTAAATCCCCTCTCGGTCTTCTCTTCTCCAGACTAAACAGCCCCAGGGCTCACTAGGGCAGAGTAGAGGGGGAGGAGAACCTCCCTGGATCTGCTGGACACACTCTTAATGCACCCCAGGATCCCATTGGCCCTCTTGGCCACAAGGGCACATTGCTGTCTCATAGAGAACTTGGAAGGCAAGTACAGAAACTTAACCCATAGTAAGAAGAAATAGCAAAAAAGGAGGACATAACCTGGTTAAGAGTATGTGGAAGATAAGAAGTGATGGGAGTGTGTTTTTGAGAAAGGGCAGAAGAACCAAATGGCAATTCAGGCAGAACACAAGATGTTTGTACCCCTTCAAATACCAAAAGACTCTGATACAATGAATTGGATGCAGAAGAACCTAAAATTTGCTTGCCAAGAGCTACTGTACTGTACAGGTGGTTTTGTGCTCTAGGTTACAGCCATTTCCTGCCCCATGACGGCATACTGGAGTCCCTATTACAAGAGGGATCTGGAGGTGCTGGAAGGTGTCCAGAGAAGGGCCACGAGGATGATCAGAGGGCTGGAGCTGCTCTCCTATGAGGACAGACTGAAGGAGTTGGGGCTGTTCAGTCTGGAGAAGAGAAGGCTCCCAGGTGACCTAATTGTGGCCTTCCAGTATCTGAAGGGGGCCTACAAGAAGGCTGGGGAGGGACTTCTCAGGAGATCAGGTAGTGATAGGACTAAGGGGAATGGAATGAAGCTGGAGGTGGGGAGATTCAGGCTGGATGTGAGGAGGAAGTTCTTCAGCATGAGAGTGGTGAAGCCCTGGAATGGGTTGTCCAGGGAGGTGGTTGAGGCCCTGTACCTGGAGGTGTTTAAGCCCAGGCTGGATGAGGCTGTGGCCAGCCTGATGTAGTGTGGGGTGTCCCTGCCCATGGCAGGGGGGTTGGAACTAGATGATGCCTGTGGTCCCTTCCAACCCTGACTGATACTATGATACTATGATACTGTGACCAAGCCAGGTCATGGAAACATAGAATCAACCAGGTTGGAAAAGACCTCAGAGATCATCAAGTCCAACCTATTACCCAATACTTAACACCTCCTGACAACTAAACCATGGCTCCAAGTGCCACATTCAATCCCTTTTTGAACACCTCCAGGGACAGTGACTCCACCGCCTCCCTGGGCAGCACATCCCAATGACCAATTACTCTTTCTGGGAAGAACTTTCTCCTCACCTCCAGCCTAAATCTCCCCTGGCACAGCTTGAGACCGTGTCCTCTTGTTCTGGTGCTGGTTGCCTGGGAGAAGAGACCAACCCCCACCTGGCTACAACCTTCCTTCAGGTAGTTGTGGAGAGCAATAAGGTCTCCCCTGAGCCTCTTCACCAGGTCTTTCCCCTGGAGCACAGTGCACTCTAATCCATGAATCATTTAAGAATGGTCAGTACCTCAAACCTTCTTTCTTTGTCACTTAAAATGTCACAGAAATGTCTGTTTGCTATGCTTAGCCTGGAGAAGAGGAGACTCAGGGGTGACCTTATTGCTCTCTATAACTATGTGAAGGGAGGTCGTAACCAGGCAGAAGTTGGTCTCTTCTCCCAGGCAACCAGCACCAGAACAAGAGGACACAGTCTCAGGCTGCACCAGGGGAGGTTTAGGCTGGAGGTTAGGAGGAAGTTATACACAGAGAGAGTGATTGCCCATTGGAATGGGCTGCCTGGGGAGATGATGGAGTCACCATCACTGGAGGTGTTCAGGAGGAGACTTGATAGGGTGCTTGGTTGCATGTTTAGTTGATTAGGTGGTGTTGGATAAATAGGATGGACGTAATGATCTTGAAGGTCTCTTCCAACTTGGTCTATTCTATTCTATTCTATTCTATTCTATTCTATTCTATTCTATTCTATTCTATTCTATTCTATTTCTTATATAGCTGATGATGTACTTTGGCCTTCAAAACTAATATAACCTTCTAAAATCAGCAGCTCCCTTAGAGTCTGTTTGAAGACCAACGAGGGTGACACAAATGAGCACAAAGCAGACATTCCTCTGATTCTGACCTATCCTCAAAGCCTCCCCTTAGGCTTCTTTCAGGTATACCTCTCCACAGTCTGCTCTCATAATTGCCTTTGTGTCTGGCAGGTTCAAAATCAGCAGAGGTACTTCTCTCCCTGTCTCCTCTTCTGGTAACCTTTTCCGTCCTGCTTTACAGGTGTTCTGTAAAACACAGCCTTCAAATAGCGCCACAAACCCATTTTGTCTCCCTTAGACACAGTCTAATTACAAGGCCTTTCCAGCATCATTAAACAGTCACTTTTGCATGGCAGTGCCAAATGCTCAAGCTCTGCTCACATCCACCTCTGCATCCTTGTGATGAATAGGAAAAATAGGTAGTAAGCTGGTCTGAGCTTTACTCAGAGTCTAAAAGCCCAAATGGTAACAGATTGAGATTCCTTCCCCCCTCTCTTTCCCAGTGAAGGGAAGGAAATTAGGCAGGGGAAAGCAGAGGTAAGGGTACAAAAGAAAATGGTCTGGAATCTATTTGGAAGTAAAAGAGGTAATTTTTAAACTATATCTATCATAGAACTACAGAATTGTCAGGGTTGGAGAGGACCTCAAGGATCATCCAGTCCCAACCTCCCTGCCATGGCCAGGGACACCTCACACTGCAGGAGGTTGCTCACAGCCACATCCAGCCTGGCCTGAAAAACCTCCAGGCATGAGGTTTCCACCACCTCCCTGGGCAACCTGTGCCAGTCTCTCACCACCCTAATGGGGAACAACTTCTTCCTAACATCCAATCTCAATCTACCATTTCTAGTTTTGCTCCATTCCCCCCCAGTCCTATCACTCCCTGACACTCTCAAAATCCCTCCCCAGCTTTCTTGTAGGCCCCCCCCTCACCCAGAGCAGGATCACCTAGAGCAGGTGACACAGGAACACATCAAGGCAGGTCTTGAATATCTCCAGAGAAGGAGATTCCACAATCCCTCTGGGCAGCCTCTTCCAGGGTTCTGTCACCATCACAGTGAAAAGGTTTTCCTCATGTTCCCGTGGAACTTCCTATGCCTAAGCTTCCACCATTGTGCCTTGTGCTGTCATTGAGCATCACCAAGAAGCCAGTAAGATCCAGGAACTCATTTGTTGTCCATTCCAGTTATTCTCATCGCTTCCTAACCAATCATTTTAGCAGTTGTTGAAATTCTGCCAATAATAAAGCAACATCAACACAAGATTCCCAACTGTTCCATGTCTGTAATACCGAAACACTTATTGACCTCCCCAGTTCAGGTGGGACAGGGATCTACTACAGGGAGTCCAAAGGAGGGCTATGAGGATGATTAAGGAACTGCAGCCCTGCCTGATGAGGAGAGGCTGAGAGCCCTGGGGCTGTTTAATCTGGAGAAGAGAAGACTGAGAGGGGATCTGATCAATGTCTATCAATATCTGAGGACTGGGGGTCAAGAGGGAGGGGACAGGCTCTGCTCACTTGCAGCCTGGGACAGGACAAGGGGCAATGGATAGAAACCCCAGCACAGGAGGTTCCACCTCAACATGAGGAGGAACTTCTTCACTGGGAGACTCACAGAGCACTGGAGCAGGCTGCCCAGAGAGGTTGTGGAGTCTCCTTCTTTGGAGACTTTGAAGCCCCATCTGGATGTACTCCTGTGTGACCTGTGCTGGATTCTATGGTCCTGCTCTGGCACCTGTGATCCTGTGACCTGCATAGCACCTGTATTTCTATGCCAATTGTTGAAGAGAATGAACTGTGACAGAAGAATATGGATGTTACAGAGGAAATGCAAAATAAAAGGCAGGAGAAGATTATAGAAAGCACAGAGTGAATGTCAGAACTTTTCCCATCGCAAACCTACAAAAGGGATTTTGGACAGCACTAAGCTGTTCTCTGGGGCAACATCACAGCAGACAGTGTGGTGAGGGGCACTGGGGCACATCATCCTGCAGGCTTCCCAGAGGGAGGTCACCACAGGGAAAAGCATTGGCTCTTCAACTACTCAATCCATGCTGTGGTGCTGGCAGCTGTGTGACAGCAGTGTCCCTGGTGGTTAAAGGTCCTTGTGCTGACATGACCCCAACTGTCTGAAACTCAGCCGACTATACATAGCTCTTGGTCACTGTGGCTGAGAAACTGAGCTCTGCCAGAGCAAAGAATAGGTGTTCCAGCAAACATTTCACTACCATGTTCTTAGGGCCTCTCCCCAAAGTGCATCTGCAATGGCAGCTTGCTGGGACAAGTGTTGGCCTCACAGGCCTCAGGGTGCATTTCTGAAGTGGATGTATCTTACCTCTCTCCTACCACATTCTAGAAGTGAGGGCTTCTGCTATTCTAATGATTAATTTCCTACTTAAGTTCATATGTAATTCCTGGAAGGACAAGGCTGGTAGGTAATTCAGGGAGTGTTCTTTTCTTCAGCCAGGGGCTATACAGCTGCTGCTAATTGCCCCAAAGGGCAACTTCACCACTTGGAAAAATGAATTTTTAGATGGCTTAAAATAGATTTTGTTTGGTTGGTTAGTTGGTTTGCTTTGGTTTGGCTTGGGTTTTTTTTTGGTAACAGTTGCTTCTAATGAGGTTTCTTTAGGTTTGAAGTCTGAGCTGTTTGTAATTAGCATGGGAACAGTTGGAGCCAGTCTGCGCTCCTATGCTCTCAACATGTTTGCAAAAATACAGTGATTTTATGTTCAACAAGACCAAGTGCAAGGTCCTGCAGCTGGGTTGGGGCAATCCCAAGCACTGATATAGGCTGGGCAGGGACTGGCTTGAGAGCAGCCCTGAAGAAAAGGCCTTGGGGGTGCTGGTGGATGAGAAGCTCAACAGGAGCCAGCAGTGAGCACTTGAAGCCCAGAAAGCCAACCAGAGCCTGGGCTGCAGTAAGAGAAGTGTGGCCTACATGTTGAGCAAGGTGATTCTCCCCCTCTGCTCCACTCTGCTGAGACCACAGCTGGAGCTCTGTGTCCAGTTCTGGAGCCTCTTTTATAGGAAGGATCTGGAGGTGCTGGAAGGTGTCCAGAGAAGGGCCACAAGGATGAGCAGAGGGCTGGAGCTGCTCTGCTATGGAGACAGACTGAGGGAGCTGGGGCTGTTCAGTCTGGAGAAGAGAAGGCTCCCAGGAGACCTAATTGTGGCCTTCCAGGATCTGAAGGGGGCTGCAATAAAGATAGGACTGGGGGGGAATGGAACAAATCTAGAAATGGGTAGATTCAGATTGGATGTTAGGAAGAAGTTGTTCCCCATGAGGGTGGGGAGAGACTGGCACAGGTTGCCCAGGGAGGTGGTGGAAGCCTCATGCCTGGAGGTTTTGAAGGCCAGGCTGGATATGGCTGTGAGCAACCTGCTGTAGTGTGAGGTGTCCCTGGCCATGGCAGGGGGGCTGGAACTGGCTGATCCTTGAGGTCTTTTCCAACCCTAAGAATTCCATGATTCTGTGATTTTTACATAAAGATGTATTTTGTGTGAAGAGTGTCATTCTGAAAACCAACCTGCACTTGATCACTTAAGCTTATGCAGCATTACCTATATTAAATTTCCAAAGCAACAGGAATGAGAAAAGCTTTTTGATTTTACTCAAAATTGTCATCTTGGAACAGTGAGCAGAGGATGATCAGAGCAGCAGTTTGAAGAGAGTAAGTTCAGGCCACAGGCTCCTGTCTTTAAGAGGAACACAAATCTTCTGAAAATGTTTAAATTGAATATCTTTAAAATTGGCAGGGAAAACATATTCATAAGTCAAGATAACCTTTGTAAGACATTACAGCACCAACAGCTTTTACAATGATTGCCCTGCCATTAAGGAAATTCTGTGACTTCAAACCAGAATAAAAGAAAAGGTAAAACGGTGTGTAAGAGAGGCAACAGTAGATGTAGTATAGAATGGAAGAGAATCATAGAATCAACAAGGCTGGAAAAGACCTCAAAGATCATCAAGTCCAACCTATCACCCAAGACCTCATGACTACTAAACCAAGGCTCCAAGTGCCACATCCAATCCTTTCTTGAACACCTCCAGGGATGGTGACTCCACCACCTCCCTGGGCAGCACATTCCAATGGCCAATTATTCTATCTGGGAAGAACTTCTTCCTAACATCCAGCCTAAACCTCCACTGGCACAACTTGAGACTGTGTCCTCTTGTTCTGGTGCTGGTTGCCTGGGAGAAGAGACCAACTCCTACCTGGCTACAACCTCCCTTCAGGTAGCTGTAGACAGCAATGAGGTCTCCCCTGAGCCTCCTCTTCTCCAGGCTAAACAATCCCAGCTCTCTCAGCCTCTCCTCACAGGGCTGTGCTCCAGAACCCTCCACAGCTTGTTGCCCTTCTCTGGACACCTTCCAGCAGCTCAACATCTTTCCTTCTTAAACTGAGGGGCCCAGAACTGGACACAAGACTCAAGGTGTGGCCTAACCAGTGCTGAGCACAGGGGCAGAATGACTTCCCTGCTCCTGCTGGCCACACTATTGCTGATGCAGGCCAGGATGCTATTGGCCTTCTTTCCACCTGGGCACACTGCTGGCTCATGTTCAGCTGCTGTCCACCAGTACCCCCAGGTCCCCTTCTGCCTGGCTGCTCTCCAGCCACTCTGTCCCCAGCCTGTAGCACTGCATGGGGTTGCTGTGGCCAATGTGCAGAACCTGGCACTTGGATGTGTTCAATCTCATGCCCTTGGACTCTGCCCACCTGTCCAGCCTGGCAAGGTCCCATGCAGAGCTCTGCCACCCTCTAATAGATCAACTCCTGCCCCCAACTTGGTGTCATCTGTTATATGTCCCTACCACTGTTGCAGCCCAGCAGCCTGGCAGGGCCATCAGGAACATCATGATGCAGTTCTCAGTCCTGCTCTTTATGGACTAAGTCTGCCCATTCTTTTTCTATACCATTACAAGAACAGTGTTTTAAAAGATGAAAGATACTGCACTGATCTAAGCCCAGTGTTAAGTAAGAACTGGTGAAATTGATTTTGTAGTGGATATGGATGAGGGCAAAGAAGGCTTTGCTCTTAGAACACCAAAAAACAGGAGATAAATCAATTGATGACTAGACAAATGGAGTAGTGCTTTGGTACATGATTAGACAGACTGCAAGAAACAAAAGGAATAAAAAACTTCTTGTATTGATGGCTAACAAGACCTTGTCTTTCAGCCTCTATAAAGGCCCCAAAGAAATTTTGTATCACATATACCAGTTAGTATCATAGTATCAGTCAGGGTTGGAAGGGACCACAAGGATCATCTAGTTCCAACCCCCCTGCCATGGGCAGGGACACCCCACACTACATCAGGCTGGCCACAGCCACATCCAGCCTGGGCTTAAACACCTCCACGGATGGGGCCTCAATCACCTCCCTGGACAACCCATTCCAGGGCTTCACCACTCTCATGCCAAAGAACTTCCTCCTCACATCCAGCCTGAATCTCCCCACCTCCAGCCTCATTCCATTCCCCCTAGTCCTATCACTACCTGAGATCCTGTGAAGTCCCTCCCCAGCCTTCCTGTAGGCCCCCTTCAGATACTGGAAGGCCACAATTAGGTCACCTGGGAGCCTTCTCTTCTCCAGACTGAACAGCCCCAACTCCTTCAGTCTGTCCTCACAGGAGAGGTGCTCCAGCCCTCTGATCATCTTCGTGGCCCTTCTCTGGACACCTTCCAGCACCTCCACATCCCTCTTGTAATAGGGACTCCAGAACTGGATGAAGTACTCCAGGTGGGGTCTCACCAGAGCTGAATGGAGGGGGGAGAATCACCTCCCTTGCCCTGCTGGCCACACTTCTCCTGATGCAGCCCAGGATCTGATTGGCTTTGCGGGCTGCAAGTGCACACTGAGAGCTTATGTTGAGCTTCTCTCCCACCAGCACCCCCAAGTCTCTCTCCTCAGGGCTGCTTTCCAGCCAGTCACTGCCCAGCCTGGATATGCTTACAACTGAACATTGTTTCTGCCTTAGCCATCTCTAGAGTCCAACTAGGTAGATAACATTTCCCATGTTACAAACAGGAAGTGAAAAGATTCTTCAATCTACATACTTACTTATCTTGTGAAAGGGAAAATGTGATACAGACAGGTAGAAATGGATGGATGGGTGGATGGATGTGTCAGCAGGCCTTAGCATACACTTAGTATATGCCTTGACAGACTGAAAAAAACATATGAATTGGAATTTCAAGGCACAACATTCGTGATAGAAAATCCTTTAAAACTCTGAGGTTTGCATGTAGGGGCAAATGTTTTCCCAGGGGCAAGATCTGAACAAAGAGGAGAGGTGCAGGTGTCAAGGTGGGGCTACAGTAATGATCCCCAAGGGCCATTGCATGTCTGTTCAAACAATACCATGTTGGTTTTTAGGATTAAAGCTGGTTCAAAAACTTACATCAGGGTAAATTCCCTCGAAAAGAAAATGCCCTCCTGATAAAGAACCTTTGTGAGAATGCTCCTTTTTCAAAGAGAGTTTCAGCTAAAAACATTTCCTGACCATCTCAACTCAGGAATTCACATCACTGCAGGCTGCCTGTGTAAGGCAGAGTGACCTTTAGAGCAGCATAGTCCCAGGCTGAGCTGTTTCCTGCTCCCTTCTGCTACACAAAAGCCCTGGCTGAGACAGTGAGAGTGCAAGGCTGGTTTAGCTCTGCTTGGCACTTCGACTCGAGATCTGTGGAAGAAGCCAATTTGAACTTGAGCTGTTATCCAGAGTTAGATTCCAGGTTACCTTGATTTTCATAGAATCATAGAATTGTCAGGGCTGGAAGGGACCTCAAGGATCATCCAGTTCCAACCCCCCTGCCATGGCCAGGGACACCTCACACTACAGCATGTTGCTCACAGCCACATCCAGCCTGCCCTGAAAAACCTTCAGGGATGAGGTTCCCTGGGCAGCCTGTGCCAGTCTCTCACCACCCTCATGGGGAAGAACAACTTCTTAACATCCAATCTGAGTCTCCCCATTTGTATTTTTTTCCATTCCTCTCAGTCCTATCATTCCCTGACACCTTAAAAAATCCCTCCACAGCTTTCTTATAGCCCCCTTCAGATACTGGAAGGCCACAAGAAGGTCTCTTCTCCTCTTCTCTTCTCTTCTCTTCTCTTCTCTT